>NW_027508046.1:0-86744 GCF_051348905.1 Ranitomeya variabilis
AAAGGTAGTGGTGTAGCCTGTCCAGTAACATAAGTTGTCAGTTGTCTTTGCATAGAACGTGATGTTGCTTCACTAGTGCTTTCACAAACATTACCACCTACCCCACGTACACCTTGAACACCTAGCCTAATTCACCTTCCACCACGACCTTGCTTTTTCCCAATCATGTTGCTCAGATAGTGTGGTTGGAGTTCAGTATTAATAATCAAAAATTAGATTTTAAAGTCTTCACCACCTCTGCAAACAGCTGAATTTCAGCGACAGTAAATTCAAAGTTGAAATATGGCATGCTGTATTGTGTTAGTCACAGAAACAATATTTTATTTTTGGACAAATGATCAGGGCTCTATAACACACTAGATGCTACAAACTATTTTTAAACTCATGTCCCTTACTGTAGGACATTAATAACAGAAGAATTTGTTTGTGGAATATGTATCAGGCCTCTATAACACACTAGATGCTACAAACTAATTTTCAAGTCAGGTCCCTTACTGTATGACGTTAATAACAGAAAAATTTGCTTGTGGCCTATGTATTAGGCCTCTAGAACACACTAGATGCTAAAAGTATTTTTCAAATCAGATCCCTTACTGTATGACATTATTAACACAATAATTTTTTGTGGCCTCTGTATCAGGCCTCTAGAACACACTAGATGCTACAAACTATTTTTAAACTCAGGTCCATTACTGTATGACATTAATAGCAGAATAATTTGTTTTTGGCCTTGAAATTGTGTGGTACAGCGGGTTGTCTAACTTTTTGTAACCGAAAAAATATATATTTTTTAATGTGTCTTAGGTCTGCAGACCATTTCATATCATTGCCACAAAATGACTACGTGGAATACAGCAGGTTGTTTCACATTTAGCCACTGAAAAAATTGTCATTTTTTTTTAATGTGCCTTAGGTCTGCAGACAGTTTAATTTCATTCTCCTATTCTCTACATATATTTCATGTTCATTCCCCACCTATAAGGCACAGGGAATATAATATACACCTGTTTATATGGGATATGTGTTAATTCCCCTATTATCTACATATATTTCATGTTCATTCCCCACCTATCAGGCTCAGGGAATATAATATCCACCTGTTTATATGGGATATGTGTTCATTCTCCTATTATCTACATATATTTCACGTTCATTCCCCACCTATCAGGCTCAGGGAATATAATATCCACCTGTTTATATGGGATATGTGTTCATTCCCCTATTATCTACATATATTTCACGTTCATTCCCCACCTATCAGGCTCAGGGAATATAATATACACCTGTTTATATGGGATATGTGTTCATTCCCCTATTATCTACATATATTTCATGTTCATTCCCCACCTATCAGGCTCAGGGAATATAATATACACCTGTTTATATGGGATATGTGTTCATTCCTCTATTATCTACATATATTTCATGTTCATTCCCCACCTATCAGGCACAGGGAATATAATATCCACCTGTTTATATGGGATCTGTGATCATTCTCCTATTATCTACATATATTTCATGTTCATTCCCCACCTATCAGGCACAGGGAATATAATATACATCTGTTATTATGGGATATGTGATCATTCCCCTATTCTCTACATATATTTCATGTTCATTCCCCACCTATCAGGCTCAGGGAATATAATATACACCTGTTTATAAGGCATATGTGTTCATTCCCCTATTCTCTACATATATTTCATCTTCATTCCCCACCTATCAGGCACAGGGAATATAATATACACCTGTTTATAAGGCATATGTGTTCATTCTCCTATTCTATACATATATTTCATGTTCATTCCCCACCTATCAGGCACAGGGAACATAATATACACCTGTTTATATGGGATATGTGTTCATTCTCCTATTTTCTACATATATTTCATGTTCATTCCCCACCTATCAGGCTCAGGGAATATAATATATACCTGTTTATATAGGATATGTGTTCATTCTCCTATTCTCTACATATATTTCATGTTCATTCCCCACCTATCAGGCTCAGGGAATATAATATACCTGTTTATATGCGATATGTGTTCATTCCCCTATTTTCTACATATATTTCATGTTCATTCCCCACCTATCAGGCTCGGGGAATATAATATACACCTGTTTATATGGGATTTGTGTTCATTCCCCTATTCTCTACATATATTTCATGTTCATTCCCCACCTATCAGGCTCAGGGAATATAATATACACCTGTTTATATGGGATATGTGTTCATTCCCCTATTATCTACATATATTTCATGTTCATTCCTCACCTATCAGGCTCAGGGAATATAGTATACACCTGTTTATATGGGATATGTGTTGATTTCCTAATTGTCTACATACAATTCATGTTCAGTTCATATCCAAGATGCATAAGAAATCTATAACACCTCTCCATCTCTTAAGTTATTATGTTCATTCTTTTTATTTATTCCTTTTCTTCATTCTTTTTAGTATGTCCCACCTATAAGTACTGAAGGGGTCAATTTGACCCCATACATAAAAAAAGTAGTAGGCAAGTCTCCTAATAACAAATACATATGAGACTACTCTGATGAAGAATGGTGACATCACTCTTAGGCTACTTTCACACTAGCGTTTTTTTGCAT
Organism: Ranitomeya variabilis; assembly: GCF_051348905.1. Classification (NCBI taxonomy): domain Eukaryota; kingdom Metazoa; phylum Chordata; class Amphibia; order Anura; family Dendrobatidae; genus Ranitomeya; species Ranitomeya variabilis. The sequence continues at coordinate 2,615 of NW_027508046.1, forward strand.
ACGTCGCAATGCGTCGTTTTGGCGAAAAAACGCATCCTGCAAAGTTGTCTGCAGGATGCGTTTTTTCCCCATAGATTTACATTGGCGACGCATTGCGACGTATGCACACACGTTGCAACCATCGTGCGACGGTTGCGTCGTGTTTTGGCGGACCGCCGGTAGCAAAAAACTTTACATGCAAGGTTTTTTTGGGCCGACGGTCCACCATTTCCGACCGCGCATGCGCAGCCGGAACTCCGCCCCCACCTCCCCACACCTCACAATGGGGCAGCAGATGCGTGGAAAAACAGCATACGCTGCTCTTGTGCGGCACATTCACTGCTAGCATCGGTACGTCGGCCCGACGCACTGCGACGGGCCTAGTACGACGCTAGTGTGAAAGTAGCCTTACAGTTTACCAAGGTAAGCCAAATAAGAATGTCATTTTGCTCAGTAGTCTTCACCCAGATGTAGCAGTTGGAAACGACAAGAAAAAAAAACGGAAACTGTACAATTTTACAATAAAACAAAGGTTGGAGTGGACACAGTAGACCAGATGGCTCGAAAGTACACCACAAAATCTGGAAGCCGCCTATGGCCTGTTCAGGTGTTTTGTAATGTACTTGATTTAGCAGCTATAAACGCAACTATACTCTATAAAACAGCAACTGGGAGTAAAATTAGCAGATGGGAGTTCATTCTTCAGCTTCATGCTATGACCATGTAAAAGGAAAATGCGTGCTGTACTTGATCTTAACACTAGTGTTGAGCATTCCGATACCGCAAGTATCGGGTATCGGCCGATACTTGCGGTATCGGAATTCCGATACCGGGATTCCGATACTTGGCGCGTATCGGATACCGGAATCGGAAGTTCCATGATTCAAAATTCAGAAATTCAGCCAATGAGAAAGATTCCAAGTGTGGGCACATCCTGTTTAGCATGGAGGGCATGAAACTACTGGCAAGGCTGTGATTGGCTGCTTAAATGATGTCATGATGCAGTTTAAAAGTCGCTGGCGCCATTTTGCGATCACTCTGCTGTGAATTCAGTTAGTGACAGGACGCTGTTTGCTGACTGAGGGACAGTTTAGAGATAGCGATTTGCTTCTTTGTGCTTTCCAAAGGCTAATTTAGCAACCGCTGTGTTCACCTACTAATCACCTTCCTTTTGCCTTGTAGCGCTGTTTTCACAGCGATCTGCAAGGTCTCTCTGTGTGTGTGTGTGAGTGCAGCCCACTCTCTAGTCTGAGTGCAGCCACATAGGCCATCCATAGCTGGTTGTATTCAGTTCAGGGAGGGTGGTTCATTGCCTCATACTGTCCTTTTTTTTTTTTTTTTTGAAGTAGTGCAGGCTGCTGCACATTTTTTCCAAAAATTCCTATTAGTGTCTTTCCACCCGTCTCCAGCTAATTTGTGGAAAAACACTACATAGGATAAAGTAGAGGAGGGTTTTTGGGCCTTGCAGCGCCGTTTACGGCTGTCTGCACGGTCTCCGTGTGACTGCAGCTCGCCCTGTAGTCTGTGAGCAGCCGTAGCTTGGTTGTCTCCAGCTCAGGGTTGTTCATTGCGTCATACCGCCAAATCAATTTTCATTTTGTTTTCAAGTAGTGTAGTCTGCTGCTAATTAATTTAAAAAAATCCTATTAGTGTCTTTCCACCCGTTTCCAGCTAATTTGTGGAAAAACACTACATAGGATAAAGTAGAGGAGGGTTTTTGGGCCTTGCAGCGCCGTTTACGGCTGTCTGCACGGTCTCCGTGTGACTGCAGCTCGCCCTGTAGTCTGTGAGCAGCCGTAGCTTGGTTGTCTCCAGCTCAGGGTTGTTCACTGCGTCATACCGCCAAATCAATTTTCATTTTGTTTTCAAGTAGTGTAGTCTGCTGCTAATTAATTTAAAAAAATCCTATTAGTGTCTTTCCACCCGTCTCCAGCTAATTTGTGGAAAAACACTACATAGGATAAAGTAGAGGAGGGTTTTTGGGCCTTGCAGCGCCGTTTACGTCTGTCTGCACGGTCTCCGTGTGACTGCAGCTCTATCCGTTGTCAGTTCAGCCCCAAAAAAATAAATAAATAATAAAGTTCACCAAACACACCAGTTACACCACTTTACATTTGTGTAGGCCACATTAGCTCATATTCAAGTCTAGTCCACACTTTAGAAAATTAGTGTGTCTTATACCTGTTAGGAGGAGTTGCTCAGGAATAAGCACACAAAGCCGTTAGTACTTTTCTGCTTATCTTTATCAGTCAACCAAGATGAAGAAGGCAGTGAGTAAGGCACGTGGGCGTGGGCGTGGGCGCGGAGCAGGGAGGGGACGTGGGGATTCTGTGCCTGCTGCGGGCACCGGTGAGTCATCAGCACCCACTTTCACAAGGGAACAGTCGTTCATGCGCAGCTTTGTCGCCGAGCGCCGTACACCGCTGCTGCGTGAAGACCAAATTGAAGCCGTTGTGGGATGGATGGCAGCTAATGCATCAACTTCCATTAGTGCCACATCCTCTCAGACACAGAGCACTGGAGAGCAGCCATCTGTCTCTTCACCACCTGCAAAATTGCCAGGCAGACAGAGATCCCAGGACAGGAGCAGTCTCTACTTCTGTTCTCTGAATCATCTCTTGGCTTGGAAACAGGGGGCCAGCCAAGCAGCATTGGAGAAATGGAAGAAGAGGCAGGGTGCAGTGATGCCCAACCGCTTTTTCTGTCTTCCTCTGAAGAGGCGGGTGGGCCAGTGGCTCCGGTCACCACCTCGCAGGCCGCATCAGCTGATGATGACACTCAGGTGCCACTTACTGGTGCGTGCTCTGCTGCTGAGACTACCCAGGAGGAGCAGTTGGGGGCAGAGGGTAGTGTAGATGATGAGGTCCTTGACCCATCTTGGCGTCAGGGACAGGAAGGTGGTGGGAGCAGCTCTGAGGAAGAGATTCCCCGTACGGCCCAAAGAGGGAGAGGGAGGGGGAAGACTGCGGATCCTGCAGCCTCCGCTTTGGCACCCGTAAGGAGCATGTCTCTTCCAAAAGTCAAAAGGGGGGCTCCCAAGACTTGCAGTGCCTGGTCCTTTTTTGACACAGTTGCAGATGACATTTGCTATGTCAGATGCAAGGTGTGTCATCAAAAAATCAAAAGAGGTCAAAAAGTCGCCAACCTCAATACCTCCAACATGTGGAAACATGTGCGCAACAGGCACCCGGCGGAGTTAGACAAACACACTGAAGAGCTAGGCCAACCAACAGCGGCAGCTACCACCTCTTCAGCTCGTGTTGCCTCTTCCTCTAGCTCACACGCAGCTGGTTCGGCTTCCTCCCAGGATCGCCGTGGAAGAACCTCTGGCCCTGTTGTCCAGAGACCCGCTGTCATTCCACCCGCAGCACCACTTTCCCAGTCATCCACACACTCCCAGCCCAGTCTACAGCCATCGGTAGTACAGGCATGGGAGAAAAGGCGGCCTTTCTCGTCAAACCACCCACGAGCACAGGCTCTGACTGCAGGCATTGCCAAACTTCTGTCACTGGAAATGCTGTCATTCAGGCTGGTGGAGACTGACAGCTTCCGTGACTTGATGTCATTGGCAGTCCCACAGTACAATGTGCCCAGCCGCTTTTACTTCAGCAGGCAAGCCGTCCCTGCCCTGCACAAGCATGTGGAGGGACACATAAAACACGCGCTACTGAACGCCGTCAGTAGCAAGGTCCACCTCACCACCGATGCGTGGACCAGTCAACATGGACAGGGGCGATACCTTTCCCTCACTGCCCATTGGGTTAATGTAGTTGAGCCGGGTACAGACCGTGCGAGTGGCGCAGGACGTGTCCTGCCCACTCCAAGGATTGCAGGAATCCATTCTGTACGCATTGACTCCTCCTCTTACACCAGTTCCTCAGAATCATCGCTGCAGGAGCCGTCACAGTCCACCTCCACATGGACCCGTGATGAACGTGTACCTGTTACGACCGACATGAGCACAGCCGTGGCCAAACGTCAACAGGCCGTCTTGAAATTAATTTTTTGGGGGAATCGTAGCCACACAGCGCAGGAGCTCTGGAATGCCATCAAGCAGGAGAGCGATGTGTGGTTTGAGCCAGCGAATCTCCAGCCAGGCATGGTAGTGTGTGATAATGGCCGAAATCTGGTGGCAGCCCTGGGCCTCGGCAACCTCACTCACATCCCATGTCTGGCACATGTGCTCAATTTGGTCGTGCAGAGTTTTTTGAGGGACTATCCGGATCTTGATGCACTGCTGCACAAGGTCCGCCTAGAGTGTGCTCACTTGCGGCGTTCCAGCACGGCAAAAGCGCGCATTGCGGCTCTGCAGCGCCGACACCGCCTGCCGGAACATCGCATCATATGTGACCTACCTACCAGGTGGAATTCCACGTTACATATGTTGGAGCGGTTGTGTGAGCAGCAGCAAGCTGTAATGGAGTACCAGCTGTATCAGGCGCAAAAAAGTCGCAGTCAGCGCCGTACAGACTTCACAACCACAGAGTGGGCCACTATGAAGGATGTCTGCCAGGTTTTGCGTCCCTTTGATTATTCCACGCGGATGGCGAGTGCAGATGATGCACTAGTCAGCATGACTGTCCCCCTTATCTGCCTGCTTGAAAAATCACTGCAAGCGCTAAGGGATGATGTTGTGGAAGAGGTGGAGGATGAGGATTCACCACTTCCATCATCTTCTGGACAGTCAGCGCCACGTGGTTCCTCACAAACGCGTAGGCAGGGGACAGTTTGTGAGGAGGATGAGGAGGAGTCAATGGAGGAGGAAGACATCCGTCCAGAGGAGGGAGTTACACAATTGTCCAGTACTCAGTGTGTACAGCGAGGGTGGGGTGATGACGAGCGGGCAGAGATCACGCCTCCAGCTGGGGACAGCGTTTCTTGGGCAGTTGGCAGTCTGCAGCACATGGTGGATTACATGCTGCAGTGCCTGAGAAACGACCGCCGCATCGACCACATTCTCAACATGTCTGATTATTGGGTGTTCACCCTCCTCGATCCTCGCTACCGGGACAACGTAGAAAGCCTCATCACACCGTTGAACCGGGAGCGAAAAATGCGGGAGTACCAAGACACACTGGTCAGTTCCATCATCTTCTCCATTCCAACTGAGAGAAGTGCTGCTACTGCATTCCAAAGCAGCTCAGTGCGTCCAGGCAGTGGTGGAGGCTCTGCACAAAGAGGGAGCAGAAGCAGTGCCTCTGCCCAAGGCAAGACCAGTATGGCCCAACTGTGGCACAGTTTTGTGTGCCCCCCACAAAAGTCTACACCATCACAGACGGCTCCAGTCAGCAGGAGGCAACGGTTCCGTCAGATGGTGACAGACTACATGTCTTGCCCTCTTGCTGTACTCCCAGACGGCTCTTCCCCTTTCAAGTTTTGGGTCTCAAAGCTGGATACATGGCCAGAGCTAAGCCAGTATGCATTGGAGGTGCTGTCTTGCCCTGCGGCCAGTGTATTATCGGAACGTGTCTTTAGTGCTGCAGGTGGTGTACTAACTGACCGTCGCATGCGACTATCCTCCGATAACGTTGACCGGCTTACTTTCCTGAAAATGAACAAGGCCTGGATCTCGCAGGAATTTGCCACTCCTCCTCCTGATTAAATAATTAGGTCACTGTATACGTTATCCAGGTCTCCTGTTGTGTTCATCTTTCTACCACCTGAACTTAAATTCCTGGGCTCCAACACCGCCAGTTGAGGCTCAGACGTGCCGTCTGCACAGTCAAAACATACGACCCAGTGTTATTGGGTTTCAGTAACGTCAGCTGATCCCCAGCTGTGTAGCCGGCAATGTGTCATGCGACCGCCACGCTGACACAACAACTGAAATGTAAGGGAATCTGTCCCCCCCCCCCCCAAGGCGTTTGTTACTGAAAGAGCCACCTTGTGCAGCAGTAATGCTGCACAAGGAAAAAGGTAGCTATTTTGGTTTTGCTCCTTGCACACGCAAAACTTAACACTTATAAAATGTGTCCACTGATACCGTAAAACCGTCCCGGAGGTGGGACTTTCCTTCGTAATATGACGCAGCACAGCCGTCATTCCTACCCCCCCGGCGCCGCGCCCCGGCTCCTCAGCGTTGTTTGATTCCGTCCCGGAGCCTGCGCTGTTATGTTATCCCGTGGCCAGGCACACTTAGCGCTGCCCGTCTTCTGGCATCATTTGGTGTCAGGCTGGCTGCGCCTGTGCGGCCACGCTGGCCGAGAGCCCGCCTCGCAGTGTCTTCTGATTTAATCCCACTGGGGGCCTGGGATCTATGGACATGCGCAGTGCATATCTGAACCTCCACCTCTCACTCATCTCCCTATGGCTTCTTCAGACTGTTCGGTGTCAGCTGGTCCCTAATAGCATGCCACGGCCGTGACACCGCACAGTCTGAAAAAGAAGCCGTAGGGAGGGGAGTGAGAGGCGAGGATATGCACTGCGCATGGCCATGGATCCCAGGCCCCCAGTGGGATTACATCAGAAGACACTGCGAGGCGGGCTCTCGGCCAGCGCGGCCGCACAGGCGCAGCCAGCCTGACACCAAATGATGTCAGAAGATGGGCAGCGCTAAGTGTGCCTGGCCACGAGATAACATAACAGCGCAGGCTCCGGGACGGAATCAAACAACGCTGAGGAGCCGGGGCACGGCGGCGGGGGGGTAGTAATGATGGCTGTGCTGCGTCATATTACGAAGGAAAGTCCCACCTCCGGGACGGTTTCACGGCTTCAGGGGACACATTTTATAAGTGTTTAGTTCTGTGTTTGCAAGGAGCATGATGAAAAGAGCCACCTTTTCCTTTTGCATCTTTTGTGCTGCACAAGCTGGCTCTTTCAGCTACAAACGCCTTGGGGGGGGGGTTAAAGGTTCCCTTTCGACTTTCTCAGGCTTCGGCCTACATTGTGTTCCTCTGCTTTTCCACCTGCCCCTGGGCTCCAACACCGCTAGTTGCCGTCCAGAAGTGCTGTACGCACAGTCAACAGTCGCTCCTCTGTTATTGGGGTTCAGTAACGTCAGCTGTTCCCCTGCTGTGTGTGTGGCAATCCCTCCTACCTCCTCCAACCTCCTCCTCCTCCACCTGTCCCTGGGCTCCAACACCGCCAGTTGCCGTCCAGAAGTGCTGTACGCACAGTCAACAGTCCCTCCTCTGTTATTGGGGTTCAGTAACGTCAGCTGTTCCCCTGCTGTGTGTGTGGCAATCCCTCCTACCTCCTCCAACCTCCTCCTCCTCCACCTGTCCCTGGGCTCCAACACCGCCAGTTGCCGTCCAGAAGTGCTGTACGCACAGTCAACAGTCCCTCCTCTGTTATTGGGGTTCAGTAACGTCAGCTGTTCCCCTGCTGTGTGTGTGGCAATCCCTCCTACCTCCTCCAACCTCCTCCTCCTCCACCTGTCCCTGGGCTCCAACACCGCCAGTTGCCGTCCAGAAGTGCTGTACGCACAGTCAACAGTCCCTCCTCTGTTATTGGGGTTCAGTAACGTCAGCTGTTCCCCTGCTGTGTGTGTGGCAATCCCTCCTACCTCCTCCAACCTCCTCCAACCTCCTCCTCCTCCACCTGTCCCTGGGCTCCAACACCACCAGTTGCCGTCCAGAAGTGCTGTACGCACAGTCAACAGTCCCTCCTCTGTTATTGGGGTTCAGTAACGTCAGCTGTTCCCCTGCTGTGTGTGTGGCAATCCCTCCTACCTCCTCCAACCTCCTCCTCCTCCACCTGTCCCTGGGCTCCAACACCGCCAGTTGCCGTCCAGAAGTGCTGTACGCACAGTCAACAGTCCCTCCTCTGTTATTGGGGTTCAGTAACGTCAGCTGTTCCCCTGCTGTGTGTGTGGCAATCCCTCCTACCTCCTCCAACCTCCTCCTCCTCCACCTGTCCCTGGGCTCCAACACCGCCAGTTGCCGTCCAGAAGTGCTGTACGCACAGTCAACAGTCCCTCCTCTGTTATTGGGGTTCATTAACGTCAGCTGTTCCCCTGCTGTGTGTGTGGCAATCCCTCCTACCTCCTCCAACCTCCTCCTCCTCCACCTGTCCCTGGGCTCCAACACCGCCAGTTGCCGTCCAGAAGTGCTGTACGCACAGTCAACAGTCCCTCCTCTGTTATTGGGGTTCAGTAACGTCAGCTGTTCCCCTGCTGTGTGTGTGGCAATCCCTCCTACCTCCTCCAACCTCCTCCTCCTCCACCTGTCCCTGGGCTCCAACACCGCCAGTTGCCGTCCAGAAGTGCTGTACGCACAGTCAACAGTCCCTCCTCTGTTATTGGGGTTCAGTAACGTCAGCTGTTCCCCTGCTGTGTGTGTGGCAATCCCTCCTACCTCCTCCAACCTCCTCCTCCTCCTCCACCTGTCCCTGGGCTCCAACACCGCCAGTTGCCGTCCAGAAGTGCTGTACGCACAGTCAACAGTCCCTCCTCTGTTATTGGGGTTCAGTAACGTCAGCTGTTCCCCTGCTGTGTGTGTGGCAATCCCTCCTACCTCCTCCAACCTCCTCCAACCTCCTCCTCCTCCACCTGTCCCTGGGCTCCAACACCGCCAGTTGCCGTCCAGAAGTGCTGTACGCACAGTCAACAGTCCCTCCTCTGTTATTGGGGTTCAGTAACGTCAGCTGTTCCCCTGCTGTGTGTGTGGCAATCCCTCCTACCTCCTCCAACCTCCTCCAACCTCCTCCTCCTCCACCTGTCCCTGGGCTCCAACACCGCCAGTTGCCGTCCAGAAGTGCTGTACGCACAGTCAACAGTCCCTCCTCTGTTATTGGGGTTCAGTAACGTCAGCTGTTCCCCTGCTGTGTGTGTGGCAATCCCTCCTACCTCCTCCAACCTCCTCCAACCTCCTCCTCCTCCACCTGTCCCTGGGCTCCAACACCGCCAGTTGCCGTCCAGAAGTGCTGTACGCACAGTCAACAGTCCCTCCTCTGTTATTGGGGTTCAGTAACGTCAGCTGTTCCCCTGCTGTGTGTGTGGCAATCCCTCCTACCTCCTCCAACCTCCTCCAACCTCCTCCTCCTCCACCTGTCCCTGGGCTCCAACACCGCCAGTTGCCGTCCAGAAGTGCTGTACGCACAGTCAACAGTCCCTCCTCTGTTATTGGGGTTCAGTAACGTCAGCTGTTCCCCTGCTGTGTGTGTGGCAATCCCTCCTACCTCCTCCAACCTCCTCCTCCTCCACCTGTCCCTGGGCTCCAACACCGCCAGTTGCCGTCCAGAAGTGCTGTACGCACAGTCAACAGTCCCTCCTCTGTTATTGGGGTTCAGTAACGTCAGCTGTTCCCCTGCTGTGTGTGTGGCAATCCCTCCTACCTCCTCCAACCTCCTCCTCCTCCACCTGTCCCTGGGCTCCAACACCGCCAGTTGCCGTCCAGAAGTGCTGTACGCACAGTCAACAGTCCCTCCTCTGTTATTGGGGTTCAGTAACGTCAGCTGTTCCCCTGCTGTGTGTGTGGCAATCCCTCCTACCTCCTCCAACCTCCTCCTCCTCCTCCACCTGTCCCTGGGCTCCAACACCGCCAGTTGCCGTCCAGAAGTGCTGTATGCACAGAGCCAAACACCTCGCCTATGTGTTAGTGGGGTTCAGCACCGCCAGCTGTTCCCCTGCTGTGTATACGGCAACGTGTACTGCGACCACCACGCAGGCACAACAAGTTAAATTTAAGGGAACCTGTCCCCCCCCCCCCATGCGTTTGTTACTGAAGGAGCCACCTTGTGCAGCAGTAATGATGCAAAGGGAAAAAGTGCCTCTTTTCGTGGTGCTCCTTGCATATGCTGAACCTAACACTTATGAAATGTGTCCCCTCACAGCGTTCAACCGTCCGGTAGGTGGAACTTTCCTTTGTCATGTGACGCAGCACAGCCGTCATTTTTACCCCCTTGTCGCCGTGCGCCGCCTCCTCAGCGTTGTTTGAATCTGTCCCGGAGCCTGCGCTGTTAGGTTACCCCTTGGCCATGCACACATTTTGCGCTGCCCGTCTTCTGACATCATTTGCTGTCAGGCTGGCTGCGCCTGTGCGGGTGCGCTGTCCGAGATTCAGCCTCGCGGTGTCGTCTAATGTAATCCCACCGCGGGCCTGGGATCCGTGTCCATGCGCAGTGCATATCCTCGCCTCTCACTCCCCTCCCTACGGCTTCTAAAGACTGTTCGGTGTCAGCTGGTCCCTAATAGCATGCCACGGCCGTGACACCGCACAGTCTTAAGAAGCCGTAGGGAGGGGAGTGAGAGGCGAGGATATGCACTGCGCATGGACACGGATCCCAGGCCCGCGGTGGGATTACATTAGACGACACCGCGAGGCTGAATCTCGGACAGCGCACCCGCACAGGCGCAGCCAGCCTGACAGCAAATGATGTCAGAAGACGGGCAGCGCAAAATGTGTGCATGGCCAAGGGGTAACCTAACAGCGCAGGCTCCGGGACAGATTCAAACAACGCTGAGGAGGCGGCGCACGGCGACAAGGGGGTAAAAATGACGGCTGTGCTGCGTCACATGACAAAGGAAAGTTCCACCGACCGGACGGTTGAACGCTGTGAGGGGACACATTTCATAAGTGTTAGGTTCAGCATCTGCAAGGACCATAATTAAAAGAGCTAAGTTTACCTTTTCCGGCATTAGTGCTGTACACGATGGCTCTTCCAGCTACAAACGCCTGGGGGGGGGGTTAAAGGTTTCCTTTCAACTTGCTCCAGTGCAGGCTTCGGCCTACACTCCGCTCCCCCTGCTCCTCCTGCTGACCCTGGGCTCTAACACCGCCAGTTGGGGCCCAGATGTGCTAGCTGCACAGAGAAAAACACCTCGCCAATGTGTCATTGGGGTTCAGTAACGCCAGCTGTTCCCCTGCTGTGTAGCCGGCAACGTGTCCTGCAAAAGCCACGCAGACACAACAGACCCAAAGCTGCCGCCAGTGCAGGCTTCGGCCTACACTCCCCTCCCCCTGCTCCTCCTCCTCCTGCTCCTCCTCCTGCTGTCCCTGGGCTCTAACACACCGCCAGTTGGGGCCCAGATGTGCTAGCTGCACAGAGAAAAACACCAGCCAATGTGTCAGTGGGGTCCAGCACCGCCAGCTGTTCCCCTGCTGTGCAGCCGGCAACGTGTCCTGCAAAAGCCACGCAGACACAAGAACTGAAATTGAAGGGAACCTGTCCCCCCTCCCCCAGGCGTTTTTACGTTATCCAGCCACCTTGTACAGCGGTAATGCTGCATGTGTGCAAGGTGGCTCAGAAACGTATTCTCCTCGCACATGTGGAACTGAAAACACGTCTGAAATGTGTCCTCTGTGTGACCATTTAACCGTCCCGGTGGTGTGACTTTCCTTTGTAATGACACGCTGCAACCCCCTTGGTAGCGCTGCCCGTCTTCTGGCATCATTGTTTGGCTGGCTGCGCCTCTGCGGCCGCCCTGACCCACACAACGCCCCTCGGTGTCTTATTTATTGGGACTGCGAGGGTGTGATTCATGGGCAGGATCAGTGCATCAGTTCGCCTGTCCCTCCTCTCCTTCCGCCTTCTTCGGACTGTGCGGCTTCATGGCCGTGGCATGCGATAAGGGATCAGATGACGCCGCACAGTCTGAAGCGGGTGTAAGGACCCGAGTGTGAGAGGCCAACATATGTGCTGCGCCAGGCCCTGAATCCCAGCCCCGCAGTGTTTTAACAATGTTAAGACACTGCGGGGCTGGGATTCATGGTCATCGCGAACCGCACCGGCCGACATTACATGATGCCAGAAGATGGGCAGCGCTAACGGCGCTAGGCCAGGGGATAACACGACAGCGCAGACTCCTGTACAGCAAATAACAACGCTCGGGAGGCTGCACCCAGCACCAAGGTGGGATTCTTGACACCTGTGCTGCGTCTCATTACAAAGGGAACTCTCGCCTCCATTACACAGTTTGACTGTATAAAGGGCTGAATGTTATACGTGTTCCATTCAGCGTGTGCAAGGAGAAAAATTACAAGAGCAACCTTTGACTTGCGCAGCACTGCTGCTGCATAAGCTGTGGCTCTTCTACTTTGTAACCCCTGAGGGGGGGTTAAAGGTGACTTTTGAAATCGGTTCAATTAGGCTTCGGCCTACACTCTGCTCCACCTGCAGAGCCCGGGCTCCAACAACGCTAGTTGCTGTCCGGAAGTGCTGGCTGCACAGAGCCAAACACCTCGCCAATGTGTCAGTGGGGTCCAGCACCGCCAGCTGTTCCCCTGCTGTGTAGCCGGCAACGTGTCCTGCAAAAGCCACGCAGACACAACAGACCCAAAGCTGCCGCCAGTGCAGGCTTCGGCCTACACTCCCCTCCCCCTGCTCCTCCTCCTCCTGCTCCTCCTCCTGCTGTCCCTGGGCTCTAACACACCGCCAGTTGGGGCCCAGATGTGCTAGCTGCACAGAGAAAAACACCAGCCAATGTGTCAGTGGGGTCCAGCACCGCCAGCTGTTCCCCTGCTGTGCAGCCGGCAACGTGTCCTGCAAAAGCCACGCAGACACAAGAACTGAAATTGAAGGGAACCTGTCCCCCCTCCCCCAGGCGTTTTTACGTTATCCAGCCACCTTGTACAGCGGTAATGCTGCATGTGTGCAAGGTGGCTCAGAAACGTATTCTCCTCGCACATGTGGAACTGAAAACACGTCTGAAATGTGTCCTCTGTGTGACCATTTAACCGTCCCGGTGGTGTGACTTTCCTTTGTAATGACACGCTGCAACCCCCTTGGTAGCGCTGCCCGTCTTCTGGCATCATTGTTTGGCTGGCTGCGCCTCTGCGGCCGCCCTGACCCACACAACGCCCCTCGGTGTCTTATTTATTGGGACTGCGAGGGTGTGATTCATGGGCAGGATCAGTGCATCAGTTCGCCTGTCCCTCCTCTCCTTCCGCCTTCTTCGGACTGTGCGGCTTCATGGCCGTGGCATGCGATAAGGGATCAGATGACGCCGCACAGTCTGAAGCGGGTGTAAGGACCCGAGTGTGAGAGGCCAACATATGTGCTGCGCCAGGCCCTGAATCCCAGCCCCGCAGTGTTTTAACAATGTTAAGACACTGCGGGGCTGGGATTCATGGTCATCGCGAACCGCACCGGCCGACATTACATGATGCCAGAAGATGGGCAGCGCTAACGGCGCTAGGCCAGGGGATAACACGACAGCGCAGACTCCTGTACAGCAAATAACAACGCTCGGGAGGCTGCACCCAGCACCAAGGTGGGATTCTTGACACCTGTGCTGCGTCTCATTACAAAGGGAACTCTCGCCTCCATTACACAGTTTGACTGTATAAAGGGCTGAATGTTATACGTGTTCCATTCAGCGTGTGCAAGGAGAAAAATTACAAGAGCAACCTTTGACTTGCGCAGCACTGCTGCTGCATAAGCTGTGGCTCTTCTACTTTGTAACCCCTGAGGGGGGGTTAAAGGTGACTTTTGAAATCGGTTCAATTAGGCTTCGGCCTACACTCTGCTCCACCTGCAGAGCCCGGGCTCCAACAACGCTAGTTGCTGTCCGGAAGTGCTGGCTGCACAGAGCCAAACACCTCGCCAATGTGTCAGTGGGGTCCAGCACCGCCAGCTGTTCCCCTGCTGTGTAGCCGGCAACGTGTCCTGCAAAAGCCACGCAGACACAACAGACCCAAAGCTGCCGCCAGTGCAGGCTTCGGCCTACACTCCCCTCCCCCTGCTCCTCCTCCTCCTGCTCCTCCTCCTGCTGTCCCTGGGCTCTAACACACCGCCAGTTGGGGCCCAGATGTGCTAGCTGCACAGAGAAAAACACCAGCCAATGTGTCAGTGGGGTCCAGCACCGCCAGCTGTTCCCCTGCTGTGCAGCCGGCAACGTGTCCTGCAAAAGCCACGCAGACACAAGAACTGAAATTGAAGGGAACCTGTCCCCCCTCCCCCAGGCGTTTTTACGTTATCCAGCCACCTTGTACAGCGGTAATGCTGCATGTGTGCAAGGTGGCTCAGAAACGTATTCTCCTCGCACATGTGGAACTGAAAACACGTCTGAAATGTGTCCTCTGTGTGACCATTTAACCGTCCCGGTGGTGTGACTTTCCTTTGTAATGACACGCTGCAACCCCCTTGGTAGCGCTGCCCGTCTTCTGGCATCATTGTTTGGCTGGCTGCGCCTCTGCGGCCGCCCTGACCCACACAACGCCCCTCGGTGTCTTATTTATTGGGACTGCGAGGGTGTGATTCATGGGCAGGATCAGTGCATCAGTTCGCCTGTCCCTCCTCTCCTTCCGCCTTCTTCGGACTGTGCGGCTTCATGGCCGTGGCATGCGATAAGGGATCAGATGACGCCGCACAGTCTGAAGCGGGTGTAAGGACCCGAGTGTGAGAGGCCAACATATGTGCTGCGCCAGGCCCTGAATCCCAGCCCCGCAGTGTTTTAACAATGTTAAGACACTGCGGGGCTGGGATTCATGGTCATCGCGAACCGCACCGGCCGACATTACATGATGCCAGAAGATGGGCAGCGCTAACGGCGCTAGGCCAGGGGATAACACGACAGCGCAGACTCCTGTACAGCAAATAACAACGCTCGGGAGGCTGCACCCAGCACCAAGGTGGGATTCTTGACACCTGTGCTGCGTCTCATTACAAAGGGAACTCTCGCCTCCATTACACAGTTTGACTGTATAAAGGGCTGAATGTTATACGTGTTCCATTCAGCGTGTGCAAGGAGAAAAATTACAAGAGCAACCTTTGACTTGCGCAGCACTGCTGCTGCATAAGCTGTGGCTCTTCTACTTTGTAACCCCTGAGGGGGGGTTAAAGGTGACTTTTGAAATCGGTTCAATTAGGCTTCGGCCTACACTCTGCTCCACCTGCAGAGCCCGGGCTCCAACAACGCTAGTTGCTGTCCGGAAGTGCTGGCTGCACAGAGCCAAACACCTCGCCAATGTGTCAGTGGGGTCCAGCACCGCCAGCTGTTCCCCTGCTGTGTAGCCGGCAACGTGTCCTGCAAAAGCCACGCAGACACAACAGACCCAAAGCTGCCGCCAGTGCAGGCTTCGGCCTACACTCCCCTCCCCCTGCTCCTCCTCCTCCTGCTCCTCCTCCTGCTGTCCCTGGGCTCTAACACACCGCCAGTTGGGGCCCAGATGTGCTAGCTGCACAGAGAAAAACACCAGCCAATGTGTCAGTGGGGTCCAGCACCGCCAGCTGTTCCCCTGCTGTGCAGCCGGCAACGTGTCCTGCAAAAGCCACGCAGACACAAGAACTGAAATTGAAGGGAACCTGTCCCCCCTCCCCCAGGCGTTTTTACGTTATCCAGCCACCTTGTACAGCGGTAATGCTGCATGTGTGCAAGGTGGCTCAGAAACGTATTCTCCTCGCACATGTGGAACTGAAAACACGTCTGAAATGTGTCCTCTGTGTGACCATTTAACCGTCCCGGTGGTGTGACTTTCCTTTGTAATGACACGCTGCAACCCCCTTGGTAGCGCTGCCCGTCTTCTGGCATCATTGTTTGGCTGGCTGCGCCTCTGCGGCCGCCCTGACCCACACAACGCCCCTCGGTGTCTTATTTATTGGGACTGCGAGGGTGTGATTCATGGGCAGGATCAGTGCATCAGTTCGCCTGTCCCTCCTCTCCTTCCGCCTTCTTCGGACTGTGCGGCTTCATGGCCGTGGCATGCGATAAGGGATCAGATGACGCCGCACAGTCTGAAGCGGGTGTAAGGACCCGAGTGTGAGAGGCCAACATATGTGCTGCGCCAGGCCCTGAATCCCAGCCCCGCAGTGTTTTAACAATGTTAAGACACTGCGGGGCTGGGATTCATGGTCATCGCGAACCGCACCGGCCGACATTACATGATGCCAGAAGATGGGCAGCGCTAACGGCGCTAGGCCAGGGGATAACACGACAGCGCAGACTCCTGTACAGCAAATAACAACGCTCGGGAGGCTGCACCCAGCACCAAGGTGGGATTCTTGACACCTGTGCTGCGTCTCATTACAAAGGGAACTCTCGCCTCCATTACACAGTTTGACTGTATAAAGGGCTGAATGTTATACGTGATTTTTGGTGGTGAAGGGGTGGGGCAGGATTATGGGTGATGAAGGAGTGGTGGGGCGGTTTTTTGGGTGGTGATGGGGTGGGGGCGGGATTATGGTGGGTGAAGGGGTGGGGCGGGATAATGGGTGTTGAAGGGGTGGGAGGGCGGGATTATGGGTGGTGATGGGGTGGGGGGCTGGATTATGGGTGGTGATGGGGTGGGGGGCGGGATTATTGGTGGTAATGGGGTGGGGGGCGGGATTATTGGTGGTAATGGGGTGGGAGGGCGGGATTATGGGTGGTAATGGGGTGGGAGGGCGGGATTATGGGTGGTAATGGGGTGGGAGGGTGGGATTATGGGTGGCAAAGGGGAGAGGGGCGGGATTATGGGTGGTGATGGGTTGGGGGGTGGGATTGTGGGTGGTGATGGGGTGGGGGGCGGGATTGTGGGTGGTGATGGGGTGGGGGGCAGGATTAAGGGTTGTGATGGGGTGGGGGTCGGGATTATGGGTGGTGATGGGATGGGGGGCGGGATTATGGGTGGTGATGGGGTGGGGGGTGGGATTATGGGTGGTGATGGGGTGGGGGGCGGGATTATGGGTGTTGATGAGGTGGGAGGGCGGGATTATGGGTGGTGATGTGGTGGGAGGGCGGTATTATGGGTGGTGATGGCGTGGGAGTGCGGGATTATGGGTGTTAATGGGGTGGGGGAGGGATTATGGGTGGTGATGGGGTGGGGGGAGGGATTATGGGTGGTGAAGGGGTGGGGGCGGAATTATGGGTGGTGAAGGAGTAATGGGGCGGTATTATGGGTGGTGATGGGGTGGGGGGCGGGATTATGGGGGGTGATGGGGTGGGGGGCGGTATTATGGGTGGTAAAGGAGTGGTGGGGCGGTATTATGGGTGGGGGGCTGGATTATGGGTGGTGATGGGGTGGGGGCGGGATTATTGGTGGTAATGGGGTGGTAGGGCGGTATTATGGGTGGTAATGGGGTGGGAGGTGGTATTATGGGTGGTGATGGGGTGGGGGGCGGGATTATGGGGGGTGATGGGGTGGGGGGCGGGATTATGGGGGTGATGGGGTGGGGGGCGGGATTATTGGTGGTGAAGGGGTGGGGGCTTGATTATGGGTGTTGATGGGGCGGGAGTGCGGGATTATGTGTGGTAAAGGGGTGAGGGGCGGGATTATGGGTGGTGATGGGGTAAGGGGTGGAATTATGGGTGGTGATGAAGTGGGGGGCGGGATTAAGGGTGGTGATGGGGTGGGGGGCGGGATTATGGCTGGTGATGGGTTGGGGGGTGGGATTGTGGGTGGTGATGGGGTGGGGGGCGGGATTGTGGGTGGTGATGGGGTGGGGGGCAGGATTAAGGGTTGTGATGGGGTGGGGGTCGGGATTATGGGTGGTGATGGGATGGGGGGCGGGATTATGGGTGGTGATGGGGTGGGGGGCGGGATTATGGGTGGTGATGGGGTGGGGGGCGGGATTATGGGTGTTGATGAGGTGGGAGGGTGGGATTATGGGTGGTGATGTGGTGGGACGGCGGTATTATGGGTGGTGATGGCGTGGGAGTGCGGGATTATGGGTGGTAATGGGGTGGGGGGAGGGATTATGGGTGGTGATGGGGTGGGGGGAGGGATTATGGGTGGTGAAGGGGTGGGGGCGGAATTATGGGTGGTGAAGGAGTAATGGGGCGGTATTATGGGTGGTGATGGGGTGGGCGGCGGGATTATGGGTGGTGATGTTTTATGGATGGTGATGGGGTGGGGGGCGGGATTATGGGTGGTGATGTGGTGGGAGGGCAGGATTATGGGTGGTGATGGGGCGGGGGCGGGATTATGGGTGGTGATGCGGTGGGAGGTGGGATTATTGGTGGTGAAGGGGTGGGGGCGGGATTATGGATGTTGATGAAGTAGGGGGAGGAAAAATGGGTGGTGAAGAGGTGGGGGCGGGATTATGGGTGGTGATGGGGTGGAGGGAGGGATTATGGGTGCTGATGGGGTGTGGGGGGCGGGATTATGGGTGGTGATGGGATGGGGGGTGGGATTATTGTTGGTGAAGGGGTGGGGGCGGGATGGGTGTTGATGGGTTGGGAGAGTGGGATTATGGGTGGTAAAGGGGTGGGGGCGGGATTATGGGTGGTAAAGGGGTGGGGGGCGGGATTATGGGTGGTGATGGGGTGGGGGGAGGGATTATGGATGGTGAAGGAGTGGTGGGGCGGGATTATGGGTGGTGATAAGGTGGGGGGGCAGGATTATGGGTGGTGATGGGGTGGGGGGGCGGGATTATCGGTGGTGATGGGGTGGGGATGGGATTATGGGTGGTGAAGGGGTGGGGGGCGGAATTATGGGTGGTGATGGGGTGGGGACGGGATTATGGGTGGTGAAGGGGTGGGGGGCGGGATTATGGGTGGAGAAGGGGTGGGGGGCGGGATTATGGGTAGTGATGGGGTGGGGGGCGGGATTATGGGTGGTGATGGGGTGGGAGGGCGGGATTACGGGTGGTGATGGGGTGGGGGGGAGGGTTTACGGGTGGTGATGGGGTGGGGGGAGGGATTATGGGTGGTGAAGGGGTGGGGGCGGTATTATGGGTGATGAAGGAGTTGTGGGGCGGTATTTTGGGTGGTGATGGGGTGGGGGCGGGATTATGGGGGGTAAAGGGGTGGGGCGGGATTATGGGTGTTGAAGGGGTGGGAGGGCAGGATTATGGGTGGTGATGGGGTGGGGGGCTGGATTATGGGTGCTGATGGGGTGGGGGGCGGGATTATTGGTGGTAATGGGGTGGGAGGGCGGGATTATTGGTGGTAATGGGGTGGGAGGGCGGGATTATGGGTGGTAATGGGGTGGGAGGGCGGGATTATGGGTGGTAATGGGGTGGGAGGGCGGGATTATGGGTGGTAAAGGGAAGAGGGGCGGGATTATGAGTGGTGATGGGTTGGGGGGCGGGATTATGGGGGGTGATGGGGTGGGGGGTGTGATTTTTGGTGGTGAAGGGGTGGGGCGGGATTATGGGTGTTGATGGGGCGGAAGGGCGGGATTATGTGTGGTAAAGGGGTGAGGGGCGGGATTATGTGTGGTGATGGGGTGGGGGGTGGGATTATGGGGGGTGATGGGGTGGGGGGTGTGATTTTTGGTGGTGAAGGGGTGGGGCAGGATTATGGGTGATGAAGGAGTGGTGGGGCGGTTTTTTGGGTGGTGATGGGGTGGGGGCGGGATTATGGTGGGTGAAGGGGTGGGGCAGGATAATGGGTGTTGAAGGGGTGGGAGGGCGGGATTATTGGTGGTAATGGGGTGGGGGGCGGGATTATTGGTGGTAATGGGGTGGGAGGGCGGGATTATGGGTTTTAATGGGGTGGGAGGGCGGGATTATGGGTGGTAATGGCGTTGGAGGGTGGGATTATGGGTGGTAAAGGGGAGAGGGGCGGGATTATGGGTGGTGATGGGTTGGGGGGTGGGATTGTGGGTGGTGATGGGGTGGGGGGCGGGATTGTGGGTGGTGATGGGGTGGGGGGCAGGATTAAGGGTTTTGAAGGGGTGGGGGTCAGGATTATGGGTGGTGATGGGATGGGGGGCGGGATTATGGGTGGTGATGGGGTGGGGGACGGGATTATGGGTGGTGATGAGGTGGGAGGGCGGGATTATGGGTGGTGATGTGGTGGGAGGGCGGTATTATGGGTGGTGATGTGGTGGGAGGGCTGGATTATGGGTGGTAATGGGGTGGGGGGAGGGATTATAGGTGGTGATGGGGTGGGGGAGGGATTATGGGTGGTGATGGGGTGGGGGGAAGGATTATGGGTGGTGAAGGTGTGGGGGCGGAATTATGGGTGGTGAAGGAGTAATGGGGCGGTATTATGGGTGGTGATGGGGTGGGGGCGGGATTATGGGGGGTGATGGGGTGGGGGGCGGTATTATGGGTGGTAAAGGAGTGGTGGAGCGGTATTATGGGTGGGGGGCTGGATTATGGGTGGTGATGGGGTGGGGGTGGGATTATTGGTGGTAATGGGGTGGTAGGGCGGTATTATGGGTGGTAATGGGGTGGGGGGCGGTATTATGGGCGGTGATGGGGTGGGGGGCGGGATTATGGGGGGTGATGGGGTGGGGGGCGGGATTATGGGGGTGATGGGGTGGGGGGCGGGATTATTGGTGGTGAAGGGGTGGGGGCTTGATTATGGTTGTTGATGGGGCGGGAGTGCGGAATTATGTGTGGTAAAGGGGTGAGGGGCGGGATTATGGGTGGTGATGGGGTAAGGGGTGGAATTGTGTGGTGATGAAGTGGGGGGCGGGATTAAGGGTGGTGATGGGGTGGGGGGCGGGATTATGGCTGGTGATGGGGTGTTGGGGAGGGGCTTTATGGGTAATGATGGGGTGGGGCGAGGGATTATGGGTGGTGATGGGGTGGAAGGGAGGGATTATGGGTGGTGAAGGGGTGGGGGCGGGATTATGGGTGGTGATGGAGTGAGAGGGCGGGATTATGGTTGGTGATGGGGAGGGGGGTGGGATTATTGGTGGTGATGGGGAGGGGGTGGGATTATTGGTGGTGAAGTGGTGGGGGGCGGGATTATGGGTGGTGATGGGGTGGAGGGGCGGGATTATGGGTGGTGAAGGAGTGGGGTGGCGGGATTATGGGTGGTGAAGGGGAGGGGGGCGGGATTATGGGTGGTGATGGGGTGGGGTGGTGGGATCATGGGTGGTGATGGGGTGGGGGGCGGGATTATTGGTGGTAATGGGGTGGGAGGGCGGGTTTATGGGTTGTAAAGGGGTGAGGGGCGGGATTATGGGTGGTGATGGGGTAAGGGGCGGGATTATGGGTGGTAATGGGGTGGGGGGCGGGATTATGCGTGATGATGTTTTATGGGTGGTGATTGGGTGGGGGGCGGGATTATGGGTGGCGATGGGGCGGGATTATGGGTGGTGATGGGGTGTGGGGCGGGATTATGCGTGATGATGTTTTATGGGTGGTGATGGGGTGGGGGGCGGGATTATGGGTGGTGATGGGGTTGGAGGGCAGGATTATGGGTAATGATGGGGTGGAGGGGTGGGATTATGGGTAATGATGGGGTGTGGGGGCGGGATTATGGGTGGTGATGGGGTGGGTGGCGGGTTTATGGGTGGTGATGGGGTGGGGGTGTGGGATTATGGGTGGTGATGGGGTGGGAGGGCGGGATTATGGGTGGTAAAGGGGTGGGGGCGGGATTATGGGTGGTGATGGGGTGGGGGGGCTGGATTATGGGTGGTGATGGGGTGGGAGGGCGGGATTATGGGTGGTAAAGGGGTGGGGGCGGGATTATGGGTGGTGATGGGGTGGGGGGGCAGGATTATGGGTGGTGATGGGGTGGGCGGCGGGATTATGGGTGGTGATGTTTTATGGGTGGTGATGGGGTGGGGGGCCGGATAATGGGTGGTGATGGAGTGGGAGGGCGGGATTATGGGTGGAGATGGGGTGGGGGGCGGGATTATGGGTGGTGATGGGGTGGGAGGGTGGGATTACGGGTGGTGATGGGGTGGCAGGGGCGGGATTACGGGTGGTGATGGGGTGGGAAGGTGGGATTATGGGTGGTGATGGGGTGGGGGGCGAGATTATGGGTGGTGATGGGGTGGGGGGCAGGATTATGGGGGGGTGAAGGGGTGGGGGGCGGGATTATGGTGGTGATGGGGTGGGGGGCGGGATTGGGGGTGGTGATGGGGTGGGAGGGCGGGATTATGGGTGGTGATGGGGTGGAAGGGCGGGATTATGGGTGGTGATGGGGTGGGAGTGTGGGATTATGGGTGGTTATGGGGTGGGAGGGCGGGATTATGGGTGGTGATGGGGTAGGAGGGCGGGATTATGGGTGGTGATGGGGTGGTGTGGTGGGATTATGGGTGGTGATGGGGTAGGAGGGCGGGATTATGG
The DNA here is from genome assembly GCF_051348905.1 of Ranitomeya variabilis. NCBI lineage: Eukaryota > Metazoa > Chordata > Amphibia > Anura > Dendrobatidae > Ranitomeya > Ranitomeya variabilis. The sequence goes on from NW_027508046.1 coordinate 24,425, forward strand.
GTAATGATGGGGTGGAGGGGTGGGATTATGGGTAATGATGGGGTGTGGGGGCGGGATTATGGGTGGTGATGGGGTGGGTGGCGGGTTTATGGGTGGTGATGGGGTGGGGGGGTGGGATTATGGGTGGTGATGGGGTGGGAGGGCGGGATTATGGGTGGTAAAGGGGTGGGGGCGGGATTATGGGTGGTGATGGGGTGGGGGGGCTAGATTATGGGTGGTGATGGGGTGGGAGGGCGGGATTATGGGTGACGATGGGGTGGGAGGGCGGGATTATGGGTGGTAAAGGGGTGGGGGCGGGATTATGGGTGGTGATGGGGTGGGGGGGCTGGATTATGGGTGGTGATGGGGTGGGCGGCGGGATTATGGGTGGTGATGTTTTATGGGTGGTGATGGGGTGGGGGGCGGGATTATGGGTGGTGATGGAGTGGGAGGGCGGGGTTATGGGTGGTGATGGGGTGGGGGGCGGGATTATGGGTGGTGATGGGGTGGGAGGGTGGGATTACGGGTGGTGATGGGGTGGCGGGGGCGGGATTACGGGTGGTGATGGGGTGGGAAGGTGGGATTATGGGTGGTGATGGGGTGGGGGGCGGGATTATGGGTAGTGATGGGGTGGGGGGCGAGATTATGGGTGGTGATGGGGTGGGGGGCAGGATTATGGGGGGGGCAGGATTATGGGGGGGTGCAGGGGTGGGGGGCGGGGTTATGGTGGTGATGGGGTGGGGGGCGGTATTATGGGCGGTGATGGGGTGGGGGGCGGGATTATGGGGGGTGATGGGGTGGGGGGCGGGATTATGGGGGTGATGGGGTGGGGGGCGGGATTATTGGTGGTGAAGGGGTGGGGGCTTGATTATGGTTGTTGATGGGGCGGGAGTGCGGAATTATGTGTGGTAAAGGGGTGAGGGGCGGGATTATGGGTGGTGATGGGGTAAGGGGTGGAATTATGTGTGGTGATGAAGTGGGGGGCGGGATTAAGGGTGGTGATGGGGTGGGGGGCGGGATTATGGCTGGTGATGGGGTGTTGGGGAGGGGCTTTATGGGTAATGATGGGGTGGGGCGAGGGATTATGGGTGGTGATGGGGTGGAAGGGAGGGATTATGGGTGGTGAAGGGGTGGGGGCGGGATTATGGGTGGTGATGGAGTGAGAGGGCGGGATTATGGTTGGTGATGGGGTGGGGGTGGGATTATTGGTGGTGATGGGGAGGGGGGTGGGATTATTGGTGGTGAAGTGGTGGGGGGCGGGATTATGGGTGTTGATGGGGTGGAGGGGCGGGATTATGGGTGGTGAAGGAGTGGGGTGGCGGGATTATGGGTGGTGAAGGGGTGGGGGGCGGGATTATGGGTGGTGATGGGGTGGGGTGGTGGGATCATGGGTGGTGATGGGGTGGGGGGCGGGATTATTGGTGGTAATGGGGTGGGAGGGCGGGATTATGGGTTGTAAAGGGGTGAGGGGCGGGATTATGGGTGGTGATGGGGTAAGGGGCGGGATTATGGGTGGTAATGGGGTGGGGGGCGGGATTATGGGTGGCGATGGGGCGGGATTATGGGTGGTGATGGGGTGGGGGGCGGGATTATGCGTGATGATGTTTTATGGGTGGTGATGGGGTGGGGGGCGGGATTATGGGTGGTGATGGGGTTGGAGGGCAGGATTATGGGTAATGATGGTGTGGAGGGGTGGGATTATGGGTAATGATGGGGTGTGGGGGCGGGATTATGGGTGGTGATGGGGTGGGTGGCGGGTTTATGGGTGGTGATGGGGTGGGGGTGTGGGATTATGGGTGGTGATGGGGTGGGAGGGCGGGATTATGGGTGGTAAAGGGGTGGGGGCGGGATTATGGGTGGTGATGGGGTGGGGGGGCTGGATTATGGGTGGTGATGGGGTGGGAGGGCGGGATTATGGGTGGTAAAGGGGTGGGGGCGGGATTATGGGTGGTGATGGGGTGGGGGGGCAGGATTATGGGTGGTGATGGGGTGGGCGGCGGGATTATGGGTGGTGATGTTTTATGGGTGGTGATGGGGTGGGGGGCGGGATAATGGGTGGTGATGGAGTGGGAGGGCGGGATTATGGGTGGAGATGGGGTGGGGGGCGGGATTATGGGTGGTGATGGGGTGGGAGGGTGGGATTACGGGTGGTGATGGGGTGGCGGGGGCGGGATTACGGGTGGTGATGGGGTGGGAAGGTGGGATTATGGGTGGTGATGGGGTGGGGGGCGGGATTATGGGTAGTGATGGGGTGGGGGGCGAGATTATGGGTGGTGATGGGGTGGGGGGCAGGATTATGGGGGGGTGAAGGGGTGGGGGGCGGGATTATGGTGGTGATGGGGTGGGGGGCGGGATTGGGGGTGGTGATGGGGTGGGAGGGCGGGATTATGGGTGGTGATGGGGTGGAAGGGCGGGATTATGGGTGGTGATGGGGTGGGAGTGCGGGATTATGGGTGGTTATGGGGTGGGAGGGCGGGATTATGGGTGGTGATGGGGTAGGAGGGCGGGATTATGGGTGGTGATGGGGTGGTGTGGCGGGATTATGGGTGGTGATGGGGTAGGAGGGCGGGATTATGGGTAATGATGGGGTGGAGGGGTGGGATTATGGGTAATGATGGGGTGTGGGGGCGGGATTATGGGTGGTGATGGGGTGGGTGGCGGGTTTATGGGTGGTGATGGGGTGGGGGGGTGGGATTATGGGTGGTGATGGGGTGGGAGGGCGGGATTATGGGTGGTAAAGGGGTGGGGGCGGGATTATGGGTGGTGATGGGGTGGGGGGGCTGGATTATGGGTGGTGATGGGGTGGGAGGGCGGGATTATGGGTGGTGATGGGGTGGGAGGGCGGGATTATGGGTGGTAAAGGGGTGGGGGCGGGATTATGGGTGGTGATGGGGTGGGGGGGCTGGATTATGGGTGGTGATGGGGTGGGCGGTGGATTATGGGTGGTGATGTTTTATGGGTGGTGATGGGGTGGGGGGCGGGATTATGGGTGGTGATGGAGTGGGAGGGCGGGATTATGGGTGGTGATGGGGTGGGGGGTGGGATTATGGGTGGTGATGGGGTGGGAGGGTGGGATTACGGGTGGTGATGGGGTGGCGGGGGCGGGATTACGGGTGGTGATGGGGTGGGAAGGTGGGATTATGGGTGGTGATGGGGTGGGGGCCGGGTTATGGGTAGTGATGGGGTGGGGGGGCGAGATTATGGGTGGTGATGGGGTTGGGGGGCAGGATTATGGGGGGGGGGCAGGATTATGGGGGGGTGCAGGGGTGGGGGGCGGGATTATGGTGGTGATGGGGTGGGGGGCGGGATTGGGGGTGGTGATGGGGTGGTGGGTGGCATTATGGGTGGTGAAGGGGTGGTGTGGCGGGATTATGGGTGGTGATGGGGTGGGGGGCGGTATTATGGGTGGTGATGGGGTGGGTGTGGGATTATTGGTGGTGAAGGGGTGGGGGCGGGATTATGGATGTTGATGGGGTGGGGAGAGGGATTATGGGTGGTGAAGAGGTGGTGGCGGGATTATGGGTGGTGATGGGGTGGGGGGGAGGGATTACGGGTGGTGATGGGGTGGGGGGAGGGATTATGGGTGGTGAAGGGGTGGGGGCGGTATTATGGGTGATGAAGGAGTGGTGGGGCGTTATTTTGGGTGGTGATTGGGTGGGGGCGGGATTATGGGGGGTGAAGGGGTGGGGCGGGATTATGGGTGTTGAAGGGGTGGGAGGGCGGGATTATGGGTGGTGATGGGGTGGGGGGCTGGATTATGGGTGCTGATGGGGTGGGGGGCGGGATTATTGGTGGTAATGGGGTGGGGGGCGGGATTATTGGTGGTAATGGGGTGGGAGGGCGGGATTATGGGTGGTAATGGGGTGGGAGGGCGGAATTATGGGTGGTAATGGGGTGGGAGGGCGGGATTATGGGTGGTAATGGGGTGGGAGTGCGGGATTATGGGTGGTAAAGGGAGGAGGGGCGGGATTATGGGTGGTGATGGGTTTGGGGGCGGGATTATGGGGGGTGATGGGGTGGGGGGTGTGATTTTTGGTGGTGAAGGGGTGGGCGGGATTATGGGTGTTGATGGGGCGGAAGGGCGGGATTATGTGTGGTAAAGGGGTGAGGGGCGGGATTATGGGTGGTGATGGGGTGGGGGGTGGGATTATGGGGGGTGATGGGGTGGGGGTGTGATTTTTGGTGGTGAAGGGGTGGGGCAGGATTATGGGTGATGAAGGAGTGGTGGGGCGGTTTTTTGGGTGGTGATGGGGTGGGGGCGGGATTATGGTGGGTGAAGGGGTGGGGCGGGATAATGGGTGTTGAAGGGGTGGGAGGGCGGGATTATGGGTGGTGATGGGGTGGGGGGCTGGATTATGGGTGGTGATGGGGTGGGGGGCGGGATTATTGGTGGTAATGGGGTGGGGGGCGGGATTATTGGTGGTAATGGGGTGGGAGGGCGGGATTATGGGTGGTAATGGGGTGGGAGGGCGGGATTATGGGTGGTAATGGGGTGGGAGGGTGGGATTATGGGTGGTAAAGGGTAGAGGGGCGGGATTATGGGTGGTGATGGGTTGGGGGGTGGGATTGTGGGTGGTGATGGGGTGGGGGCGGGATTGTGGGTGGTGATGGGGTGGGGGGCAGGATTAAGGGTTGTGATGGGGTGGGGGTCGGGATTATGGGTGGTGATGGGATGGGGGCGGGATTATGGGTGGTGATGGGGTGGGGGGTGGGATTATGGGTGGTGATGGGGTGGGGGCGGGATTATGGGTGTTGATGAGGTGGGAGGGCGGGATTATGGGTGGTGATGTGGTGGGAGGGCGGTATTATGGGTGGTGATGGCGTGGGAGTGCGGGATTATGGGTGTTAATGGGGTGGGGGGAGGGATTATGGGTGGTGATGGGGTGGGGGGAGGGATTATGGGTGGTGAAGGGGTGGGGGCGGAATTATGGGTGGTGAAGGAGTAATGGGGCGGTATTATGGGTGGTGATGGGGTGGGGGGCGGGATTATGGGGGGTGATGGGGTGGGGGGGCGGTATTATGGGTGGTAAAGGAGTGGTGGGGCGGTATTATGGGTGGGGGCTGGATTATGGGTGGTGATGGGGTGGGGGCGGGATTATTGGTGGTAATGGGGTGGTAGGGCGGTATTATGGGTGGTAATGGGGTGGGAGGTGGTATTATGGGTGGTGATGGGGTGGGGGGCGGGATTATGGGGGGTGATGGGGTGGGGGGGCGGGATTATGGGGGTGATGGGGTGGGGGGCGGGATTATTGGTGGTGAGGGGTGGGGGCTTGATTATGGGTGTTGATGGGGCGGGAGTGCGGGATTATGTGTGGTAAAGGGGTGAGGGGCGGGATTATGGGTGGTGATGGGGTAAGGGGTGGAATTATGGGTGGTGATGAAGTGGGGGGCGGGATTAAGGGTGGTGATGGGGTGGGGGGCGGGATTATGGCTGGTGATGGGTTTGGGGGGTGGGATTGTGGGTGGTGATGGGGTGGGGGGCGGGATTGTGGGTGGTGATGGGGTGGGGGGCAGGATTAAGGGTTGTGATGGGGTGGGGGTCGGGATTATGGGTGGTGATGGGATGGGGGGCGGGATTATGGGTGGTGATGGGGTGGGGGGCGGGATTATGGGTGGTGATGGGGTGGGGGGCGGGATTATGGGTGTTGATGAGGTGGGAGGGTGGGATTATGGGTGGTGATGTGGTGGGACGGCGGTATTATGGGTGGTGATGGCGTGGGAGTGCGGGATTATGGGTGGTAATGGGGTGGGGGGAGGGATTATGGGTGGTGATGGGGTGGGGGGGAGGGATTATGGGTGGTGAAGGGGTGGGGGCGGAATTATGGGTGGTGAAGGAGTAATGGGGCGGTATTATGGGTGGTGATGGGGTGGGGGGCGGGATTATGGGGGGTGATGGGGTGGGGGGCGGTATTATGGGTGGTAAAGGAGTGGTGGGGCGGTATTATGGGTGGGGGGCTGGATTATGGGTGGTGATGGGGTGGGGGCGGGATTATTGGTGGTAATGAGGTGGTAGGGCGGTATTATGGGTGGTAATGGGGTGGGGGGTGGTATTATGGGTGGTGATGGGGTGGGGGGCGGGATTATGGGGGGAGATGGGGTGGGGGGCGGGATTATGGGGGTGATGGGTTGGGGGGCGGGATTATTAGTGGTGAAGGGGTGGGGGCTTGATTATGGGTGTTGAAGGGGCGGGAGTGCGGGATTATGTGTGGTAAAGGGGTGAGGGGCGGGATTATGGGTGGTGATGGGGTAAGGGGTGGAATTATGGGTGGTGATGAAGTGGGGGGCGGGATTAAGGGTGGTGATGGGGTGTGGGGGCTGGATTATGGGTGGTGATGGGGTGGGAGGGCGAGATTATGGGTGGTAAAAAGGTGGGGGCGGGATTATGGGTGGTGATGGGGTGGGGGGGCTGGATTATGGGTGGTAATGGGGTGGGCGGCGGGATTATGGGTGGTGATGTTTTATGGGTGGTGATGGGGTGGGGGGCGGGATTATGGGTGGTGATGGGGTGGGAGGGTGGGATTACGGGTGGTGATGGGGTGGCGGGGGTGGGATTACGGGTGTTGATGGGGTGGGAAGGTGGGATTATGGGTGGTGATGGGGTGGGGGGCGGGATTATGGGTAGTGATGGGGTGGGGGGCGAGATTATGGGTGGTGATGGGGTGGGGGGCGGGATTATGGGGGGGTGAAGGGGTGGGGGGCGGGATTATGGTGGTGATGGGGTGGGGGGCGGGATTATGGGTGGTGATGGGGTGGGAGGGCTGGATTATGGGTGGTGATATGGTGGAAGGGCGGGATTATGGGTGGTTATGGGGTGGGAGTGCTGGATTATGGGTGGTTATGGGGTGGGAGGGCGGGATTATGGGTGGTGATGGGGTAGGAGGGCGGGATTATGGGTGGTGATGGGGTGGTGGGTGGGATTATGGGTGTTGAAGGGGTGGTGTGGCGGGATTATGGGTGGTGATGGGGTGGGGGGGCGGTATTATGGGTGGTGATGGGGTGGGTTTGGGATTATTGGTGGTGAAGGGGTGGGGGCGGGATTATGGATGTTGATGGGGTGGGGAGAGGGATTATGGGTGGTGATGGGGTGGGGGGGCGGGATTATTGGTGGTGATGGGGTGGGGGGGTTTATTGTTGGTGAAGGGGTGGTGGGGCGGGATTATGGGTGGTGATAAGGTGGGGGGGCAGGATTATGGGTGGTGATGGGGTGGGGGGCGGGATTATGGGTGGTGATGGGGTGGGGACGGGATTATGGGTGGTGAAGGGGTGGGGGGCAGGATTATGGGTGGTGATGGGGTGGGGGGAGGGATTATGGGTGGTGATGGGGTGGGGGGAGGGATTATGGGTGGTGAAGGGGTGGGGGCGGAGTTATGGGTGGTGAAGGAGTAATGGGGCGGTATTATGGGTGGTGATGGGGTGGGGGGCGGGATTATGGGGGGTGATGGGGTGGGGGGCGGTATTATGGGTGGTAAAGGAGTGGTGGGGCGGTATTATGGGTGGTGATGGGGTGGGGGGGCTGGATTATGGGTGGTGATTGGGTGGGGGGCGGGATTATTGGTGGTAATGGGGTGGTAGGGCGGTATTATGGGTGGTAATGGGGTGGGGGGCGGTATTATGGGTGGTGATGGGGTGGGGGGCGGGATTATGGGAGGTGATGGGGTGGGGGGCGGGATTATGGGGGTGATGGGGTGGGGGGCGGGATTATGGGGGTGATGGGGTGGGGGGCGGGATTATGGGGGTCATGGGGTGGGGGGGCGGGATTATTGGTGGTGAAGGGGTGGGGGCTTGATTATGGGTGTTGATGGGGCGGGAGTGCGGGATTATGTGTGGTAAAGGGGTGAGGGGCGGGAATATGGGTGGTGATGGGGTAAGGGGTGGAATTATGTGTGGTGATGAAGTGGGGGGCGGGATTAAGGGTGGTGATGGGGTGGGGGGTGGGATTATGGGTGGTGATGGGGTGGGGGGGCGGGATTATGGGTGGTGATGGGGTGGGGCAAGGGATTATGGGTGGTGATGGGGTGGGGCGAGGGATTATGGGTGGTGATGGGGTGGAAGGGAGGGATTATGGGTGGTAAAGGGGTGGGGGCAGGATTATGGGTGGTGATGGAGTGAGAGGGCGGGATTATGGGTGGTGATGGGGTGGGGGGTGGTTTTATGGGTGGTGATGGGGAGGGGGGTGGGATTATTGGTGGTGAAGTGGTGGGGGGCGGGATTATGGGTGGTGATGGGGTGGAGGGGCGGGATTATGGGTGGTGAAGGGGTGGGGTGGCGGGATTATGGGTGGTGAAGGGGTGGGGGGCGGGATTATGGGTGGTGATGGGGTGGGGTGGTGGGATCATGGGTGGTGATGGGGTGGGGGGCGGATTATTGGTGGTAATGGGGTGGGAGGGCGGGATTATGGGTTGTAAAGGGGTGAGGGGCAGGATTATGGGTGGTGATGGGGTAAGGGGCGGGATTATGGGTGGTAATGGGTTGGGGGGCGGGATTATGGGGTAACGATGGGGCGGGATTATGGGTGGTGATGGGGTGGGGGGCGGGATTGTGCGTGATGATGTTTTATGGGTGGTGATGGGGTGGGGGGCGGGATTATGGGTGGTGATGGGGTTGGAGGGCGGGATTATGGGTGGTGATGGCGTGGGAGTGCGGGATTATGGGTGGTAATGGGGTGGGGGGAGGGATTATGGGTGGTGATGGGGTGGGGGGAGGGATTATGGGTGGTGAAGGGGTGGGGGCGGAATTATAGGTGGTGAAGGAGTAATGGGGCGGTATTATGGGTGTTGATGGGGTGGGGGGCGGGATTATGGGGGGTGATGTGGTGGGGGGCGGTATTATTGGTGGTAAAGGAGTGGTGGGGCGGTATTATGGTGGGGGGCTGGATTATGGGTGGTGATGGGGTGGGGGCGGGAATATTGGTGGTAATGGGGTGGTAGGGCGGTATTATGGGTGGTAATGGGGTGGGGGGTGGTATTATGGGTGGTAATGGGTTGGGGGCGGGATTATGGGTAACGATGGGGCGGGATTATGGGGGTGATGGGGTGTGGGGGCGGGATTATGGGGGTGGGGGGTGGGGGCAGGATTATTGGTGGTGAAGGGGTGGGGGCTTGATTATGGGTGTTGATGGGGCGGGAGTGCGGGATTATGTGTGGTAAAGGGGTGAGGGGCGGGATTATGGGTGGTGATGGGGTAAGGGGTGGAATTATGGGTGGTGATGAAGTGGGGGGCGGGATTAAGGGTGGTGTGGGGGTGGGGGCGGGATTATGGCTGGTGATGGGTTGTTGGGGGGGGCTTTATGGGTGGTGATGGGGTGGGGTGAGGGATTATGGGTGGTGATGGGGTGGAAGGGAGGGATTATGGGTGGGAAGGGGTGGGGGCGGGATTATGGGTGGTGATGGAGTGAGAGGGCGGGATTATGGTTGGTGATGCGGTGGGGGGTGGGATTATGGGTGGTGAAGGGGCGGGGGGTGGGATTATTGGTGGTGAAGTGGTGGGGGCGGGTTTATGGGTGGTGATGGGGTGAAGGGGTGGGATTATGGGTGGTGAAGGGGTGGGGTGGCGAGATTATGGGTGGTGAAGGGGTGGGGGGCGGGATTATGGGTGGTGATGGGGTGGGGTGGTGGGATCATGGGTGGTGATGGGGTGGGGGGCGGGATTATTGGTGGTAATGGGGTGGGAGGGCGGGATTATGGGTTGTAAAGGGGTGAGGGGCGGGATTATGGGTGGTGATGGGGTAAGGGGCGGGATTATGGGTGGTAATGGGGTGGGGGCGGGATTATTGGTGGCGATGGGGCGGGATTATGGGTGGTGATGGGGTGGGGGGCGGGATAATGCGTGATGATGTTTTATGGGTGGTGATGGGGTGGGGGGCGGGATTATGGGTGGTGATTGGGTTGGAGGGCGGGATTATGGGTAATGATGGGGTGGGGGGGTGGGATTATGGGTAATGATCGGGTGTGGGGGCGGGATTATGGGTGGTGATGGGGTGGGTGGCGGGATTATGGGTGGTGATGGGGTGGGGGGGCGGGATTATGGGTGGTGATGGGGTGGGAGGGCGGGATTATGGGTGGTAAAGGGGTGGGGGCGGGATTATGGGGTGGTGATGGGGTGTGGGGGCTGGATTATGGGTGGTGATGGGGTGGGAGGGCGAGATTATGGGTGGTAAAAAGGTGGGGGCGGGATTATGGGTGGTGAAGGGGTGGGGGGGCTGGATATGGGTGGTAATGGGGTGGGCGGCGGGATTATGGGTGGTGATGTTTTATGGGTGGTGATGGGGTGGGGGGCGGGATTATGGGTGGTGATGGGGTGGGAGTGTGGGATTACGGGTGGTGATGGGGTGGCGGGGGTGGGATTACGGGTGGTGATGGGGTGGGAAGGTGGGATTATGGGTGGTGATGGGTGGGGGGCGGGATTATGGGTAGTGATGGGGTGGGGGGCGAGATTATGGGTGGTGATGGGGTGGGGGGCGGGATTATGGGGGGTTTGAAGGGGTGGGGGGCAAGATTATGGTGGTGATGGGATGGGGGGCGGGATTATGGGTGGTGATGGGGTGGGAGGGCGGGATTATGGGTGGTGATAAGGTGGAAGGGCGGGATTATGGGTGGTGGTGGGGTGGGAGTGCGGGATTATGGGTGGTATGGGGTGGGAGGGCGGGATTATGGGTGGTGATGGGGTAGGAGGGCGGATTTTGGGTGGTGATGGGGTGGTGGGTGGGATTATGGGTGTTGAAGGGGTGGTGTGGCGGGATTATGGGTGGTGATGGGGTGGGGGGGCGGTATTATGGGTGGTGATGGGGTGGGTTTGGGATTATTGGTGGTGAAGGGGTGGGGGCGGGATTATGGGTGGTGATGGGGTGGGGTGGAGGGATATGGGTGGTGATGGGGTGGGGGGGCGGGATTATTGGTGGTGATGGGGTGGGGGGGTTTATTGTTGGTGAAGGGGTGGTGGGGCGGGATTATGGGTGGTGATAAGGTGGGGGGGCAGGATTATGGGTGGTGATGGGGTGGGGGGCGGGATTATGGGTGGTGATGGGGTGGGGACGGGATTATGGGTGGTGAAGGGGTGGGGGGCAGGATTATGGGTTGTGATGGGGTGGGGGTAGGGATTATGGGTGGTGATGGGGTGGGGGGAGGGATTATGGGTGGTGAAGGGGTGGGGGCAGAAATCATGGGTGGTTGAAGGAGTAATGGGGCGGTATTATGGGTGGTGATGGGGTGGGGGGCGGGAATCATGGGGGGTGATGGGGTGGGGGGCGGTATTATGGGTGGTAAAGGAGTGGTGGGGTGGTATTATGGGTGGTGATGGGGTGGGGGGGCTGGATTATGGGTGGTGATTGGGTGGGGGGCGGATTATTGGTGGTAATGGGGTGGTAGGGCGGTATTATGGGTGGTAATGGGGTAGGGGGCGGTATAATGGGTGGTGATGGGGTGGGGGGCGGGATTATGGGGGGTGATGGGGTGGGGGCGGGATTATGGGGGTGATGGGGTGGGGGGTGGGATTATTGGTGGTGAAGGGGTGGGGCTTGATTATGGGTGTTGATGGGGCGGGAGAGCGGGATATGTGTGGTAAAGGGGTGAGGGGTGGGAATATGGGTGGTGATGGGGTAAAGGGTGGAATTATGTGTGGTGATGAAGTGGGGGGCGGGATTAAGGGTGGTGATGGGGTGGGGGGTGGGATTATGGTGATAGGGTGGGGGGGCGGGATTATGGGTGGTGATGGGTGGGGCGGGGATTATGGGTGGTGATGGTGGGGCGAGGGATTATGGGTGGTGATGGGGTGGGGGGTGGGATAATGGGTGGTGATGGGGAGGGGGGTGGGATTATTGGTGGTGAAGTGGTGGGGGGCGGGATTATGGGTGGTGATGGGGTGGAGGGGCGGGATTAATGGGTGGTGAAGGGGTGGGGTGGCGGGATTATGGGTGGTGAAGGGGTGGGGGGCGGGATTATGGGTGGTGATGGGGTGGGGTGGTGGGATCATGGGTGGTGATGGGGTGAGGGGCGGGCATTATGGGTGGTGATGGGGTAAAGGGCAGGATTATGGGTGGTAATGGGTTGGGGGGCGGGCTTATGGGTAACGATGGGGTGGGATTATGGGTGGTGATGGGGTGGGGGGCGGGATTATGCGTGATGATGTTTTATGGGTGGTGATGGGGTGGGGGGCGGGATTATGGGTGGTGATGGGGTTGGAGGGCGGGATTATGGGTAATGATGGGGTGGGGGGTGGGATTATGGGTAATGATGGGGTGTGGGGGCAGGATTATGGGTGGTGTATGGGGTGGGTGGTGGGTTTATGGGTGGTGAAGGGGTGCGGGGGCGGGATTATGGGTGGTGATGGGGTGGGGGGCGGTATTATGGGTGGTAAAGGAGTGGTGGGGCGGTATTATGGGTGGGGGGCTGGATTATGGGTGGTGATGGGGTGGGGGCGGGATTATTGGTGGTAATGGGGTGGTAGGGCGGTATTATGGGTGGTAATGGGGTGGGGGGTGGTATTATGGGTGGTGATGGGGTGGGGGGCGGGATTATGGGGGGTGATGGGGTGGGGGGCGGGATTATGGGGGTGATGGGGTGGGGGGCGGGATTATTGGTGGTGAAGGGGTGGGGGCTTGATTATGGGTGTTGATGGGGCGGGAGTGCGGGATTATGTGTGGTAAAGGGGTGAGGGGCGGGATTATGGGTGGTGATGGGGTAAGGGGTGGAATTATGGGTGGTGATGAAGTGGGGGGCGGGATTAAGGGTGGTGATGGGGTGGGGGGCGGGATTATGGCTGGTGATGGGTTGGGGGGTGGGATTGTGGGTGGTGATGGGGTGGGGGGCGGGATTGTGGGTGGTGATGGGGTGGGGGGCAGGATTAAGGGTTGTGATGGGGTGGGGGTCGGGATTATGGGTGGTGATGGGATGGGGGGCGGGATTATGGGTGGTGATGGGGTGGGGGGCGGGATTATGGGTGGTGATGGGGTGGGGGGCGGGATTATGGGTGTTGATGAGGTGGGAGGGCGGGATTATGGGTGGTGATGTGGTGGGACGGCGGTATTATGGGTGGTGATGCCGTGGGAGTGCGGGATTATGGGTGGTAATGGGGTGGGGGGAGGGATTATGGGTGGTGATGGGGTGGGGGGAGGGATTATGGGTGGTGAAGGGGTGGGGGCGGAATTATGGGTGGTGAAGGAGTAATGGGGCGGTATTATGGGTGGTGATGGGGTGGGGGGCGGGATTATGGGGGGTGATGGGGTGGGGGGCGGTATTATGGGTGGTAAAGGAGTGGTGGGGCGGTATTATGGGTGGGGGGCTGGATTATGGGTGGTGATGGGGTGGGGGCGGGATTATTGGTGGTAATGAGGTGGTAGGGCGGTATTATGGGTGGTAATGGGGTGGGGGGTGGTATTATGGGTGGTGATGGGGTGGGGGGCGGGATTATGGGGGGAGATGGGGTGGGGGGCGGGATTATGGGGGTGATGGGTTGGGGGGCGGGATTATTAGTGGTGAAGGGGTGGGGGCTTGATTATGGGTGTTGATGGGGCGGGAGTGCGGGATTATGTGTGGTAAAGGGGTGAGGGGCGGGATTATGGGTGGTGATAAGGTAAGGGGTGGAATTATGGGTGGTGATGAAGTGGGGGGCGGGATTAAGGGTGGTGATGGGGTGTGGGGGCTGGATTATGGGTGGTGATGGGGTGGGAGGGCGAGATTATGGGTGGTAAAAAGGTGGGGGCGGGATTATGGGTGGTGATGGGGTGGGGGGGCTGGATTATGGGTGGTAATGGGGTGGGCGGCGGGATTATGGGTGGTGATGTTTTATGGGTGGTGATGGGGTGGGGGGCGGGATTATGGGTGGTGATGGGGTGGGAGGGTGGGATTACGGGTGGTGATGGAGTGGCGGGGGTGGGATTACGGGTGTTGATGGGGTGGGAAGGTTGGATTATGGGTGGTGATGGGGTGGGGGGCGGGATTATGGGTAGTGATGGGGTGGGGGGCGAGATTATGGGTGGTGATGGGGTGGGGGGCGGGATTATGGGGGGGTGAAGGGGTGGGGGGCGGGATTATGGTGGTGATGGGGTGGGGGGCGGGATTATGGGTGGTGATGGGGTGGGAGGGCTGGATTATGGGTGGTGATATGGTGGAAGGGCGGGATTATGGGTGGTGATGGGGTGGGAGTGCTGGATTATGGGTGGTTATGGGGTGGGAGGGCGGGATTATGGGTGGTGATGGGGTAGGAGGGCGGGATTATGGGTGGTGATGGGGTGGTGGGTGGGATTATGGGTGTTGAAGGGGTGGTGTGGCGGGATTATGGGTGGTGATGGGGTGGGGGGGCGGTATTATGGGTGGTGATGGGGTGGGTTTGGGATTATTGGTGGTGAAGGGGTGGGGGCGGGATTATGGATGTTGATGGGGTGGGGAGAGGGATTATGGGTGGTGATGGGGTGGGGGGGGCGGGATTATTGGTGGTGATGGGGTGGGGGGGTTTATTGTTGGTGAAGGGGTGGTGGGGCGGGATTATGGGTGGTGATAAGGTGGGGGGGCAGGATTATGGGTGGTGATGGGGTGGGGGGCGGGATTATGGGTGGTGATGGGGTGGGGACGGGATTATGGGTGGTGAAGGGGTGGGGGGCAGGATTATGGGTGGTGATGGGGTGGGGGGAGGGATTATGTGTGGTGATGGGGTGGGGGGAGGGATTATGGGTGGTGAAGGGGTGGGGGCGGAGTTATGGGTGGTGAAGGAGTAATGGGGCGGTATTATGGGTGGTGATGGGGTGGGGGGCGGGATTATGGGGGGTGATGGGGTGGGGGGCGGTATTATGGGTGGTAAAGGAGTGGTGGGGCGGTATTATGGGTGGTGATGGGGTGGGGGGGCTGGATTATGGGTGGTGATTGGGTGGGGGGCGGGATTATTGGTGGTAATGGGGTGGTAGGGCGGTATTATGGGTGGTAATGGGGTGGGGGGCGGTATTATGGGTGGTGATGGGGTGGGGGGCGGGATTATGGGAGGTGATGGGGTGGGGGGCGGGATTATGGGGGTGATGGGGTGGGGGGCGGGATTATGGGGGTCATGGGGTGGGGGGGCGGGATTATTGGTGGTGAAGGGGTGGGGGCTTGATTATGGGTGTTGATGGGGCGGGAGTGCGGGATTATGTGTGGTAAAGGGGTGAGGGGCGGGAATATGGGTGGTGATGGGGTAAGGGGTGGAATTATGTGTGGTGATGAAGTGGGGGGCGGGATTAAGGGTGGTGATGGGGTGGGGGGTGGGATTATGGGTGGTGATGGGGTGGGGGGGCGGGATTATGGGTGGTGATGGGGTGGGGCAAGGGATTATGGGTGGTGATGGGGTGGGGCGAGGGATTATGGGTGGTGATGGGGTGGAAGGGAGGGATTATGGGTGGAAAAGGGGTGGGGGCGGGATTATGGGTGGTGATGGAGTGAGAGGGCGGGATTATGGGTGGTGATGGGGTGGGGGGTGGGATTATGGGTGGTGATGGGGAGGGGGGTGGGATTATTGGTGGTGAAGTGGTGGGGGGCGGGATTATGGGTGGTGATGGGGTGGAGGGGCGGGATTATGGGTGGTGAAGGGGTGGGGTGGCGGGATTATGGGTGGTGAAGGGGTGGGGGGCGGGATTATGGGTGGTGATGGGGTGGGGTGGTGGGATCATGGGTGGTGATGGGGTGGGGGGCGGGATTATTGGTGGTAATGGGGTGGGAGGGCGGGATTATGGGTTGTAAAGGGTTGAGGGGCAGGATTATGGGTGGTGATGGGGTAAGGGGCGGGATTATGGGTGGTAATGGGTTGGGGGGCGGGATTATGGGTAACGATGGGGCGGGATTATGGGTGGTGATGGGGTGGGGGGCGGGATTGTGCGTGATGATGTTTTATGGGTGGTGATGGGGTGGGGGGCGGGATTATGGGTGGTGATGGGGTTGGAGGGCGGGATTATGGGTGGTGATGGCGTGGGAGTGCGGGATTATGGGTGGTAATGGGGTGGGGGGAGGGATTATGGGTGGTGATGGGGTGGGGGGAGGGATTATGGGTGGTGAAGGGGTGGGGGCGGAATTATAGGTGGTGAAGGAGTAATGGGGCGGTATTATGGGTGGTGATGGGGTGGGGGGCGGGATTATGGGGGGTGATGTGGTGGGGGGCGGTATTATTGGTGGTAAAGGAGTGGTGGGGCGGTATTATGGGTGGGGGGCTGGATTATGGGTGGTGATGGGGTGGGGGCGGGAATATTGGTGGTAATGGGGTGGTAGGGCGGTATTATGGGTGGTAATGGGGTGGGGGGTGGTATTATGGGTGGTAATGGGTTGGGGGGCGGGATTATGGGTAACGATGGGGCGGGATTATGGGGGGTGATGGGGTGGGGGGCGGGATTATGGGGGTGATGGGGTGGGGGGCAGGATTATTGGTGGTGAAGGGGTGGGGGCTTGATTATGGGTGTTGATGGGGCGGGAGTGCGGGATTATGTGTGGTAAAGGGGTGAGGGGCGGGATTATGGGTGGTGATGGGGTAAGGGGTGGAATTATGGGTGGTGATGAAGTGGGGGGCGGGATTAAGGGTGGTGTTGGGGTGGGGGGCGGGATTATGGCTGGTGATGGGTTGTTGGGGGGGGCTTTATGGGTGGTGATGGGGTGGGGCGAGGGATTATGGGTGGTGATGGGGTGGAAGGGAGGGATTATGGGTGGTGAAGGGGTGGGGGCGGGATTATGGGTGGTGATGGAGTGAGAGGGCGGGATTATGGTTGGTGATGCGGTGGGGGGTGGGATTATGGGTGGTGAAGGGGCGGGGGGTGGGATTATTGGTGGTGAAGTGGTGGGGGGCGGGTTTATGGGTGGTGATGGGGTGGAGGGGTGGGATTATGGGTGGTGAAGGGGTGGGGTGGCGAGATTATGGGTGGTGAAGGGGTGGGGGGCGGGATTATGGGTGGTGATGGGGTGGGGTGGTGGGATCATGGGTGGTGATGGGGTGGGGGGCGGGATTATTGGTGGTAATGGGGTGGGAGGGCGGGATTATGGGTTGTAAAGGGGTGAGGGGCGGGATTATGGGTGGTGATGGGGTAAGGGGCGGGATTATGGGTGGTAATGGGGTGGGGGGCGGGATTATTGGTGGCGATGGGGCGGGATTATGGGTGGTGATGGGGTGGGGGGCGGGATTATGGGTGGTGATTGGGTTGGAGGGCGGGATTATGGGTAATGATGGGGTGGGGGGGTGGGATTATGGGTAATGATCTGGTGTGGGGGCGGGATTATGGGTGGTGATGGGGTGGGTGGCGGGATTATGGGTGGTGATGGGGTGGGGGGGCGGGATTATGGGTGGTGATGGGGTGGGAGGGCGGGATTATGGGTGGTAAAGGGGTGGGGGCGGGATTATGGGTGGTGATGGGGTGTGGGGGCTGGATTATGGGTGGTGATGGGGTGGGAGGGCGAGATTATGGGTGGTAAAAAGGTGGGGGCGGGATTATGGGTGGTGATGGGGTGGGGGGGCTGGATTATGGGTGGTAATGGGGTGGGCGGCGGGATTATGGGTGGTGATGTTTTATGGGTGGTGATGGGGTGGGGGGCGGGATTATGGGTGGTGATGGGGTGGGAGTGTGGGATTACGGGTGGTGATGGGGTGGCGGGGGTGGGATTACGGGTGGTGATGGGGTGGGAAGGTGGGATTATGGGTGGTGATGGGGTGGGGGGCGGGATTATGGGTAGTGATGGGGTGGGGGGCGAGATTATGGGTGGTGATGGGGTGGGGGGCGGGATTATGGGGGGTTGAAGGGGTGGGGGGCAAGATTATGGTGGTGATGGGGTGGGGGGCGGGATTATGGGTGGTGATGGGGTGGGAGGGCGGGATTATGGGTGGTGATATGGTGGAAGGGCGGGATTATGGGTGGTGGTGGGGTGGGAGTGCGGGATTATGGGTGGTTATGGGGTGGGAGGGCGGGATTATGGGTGGTGATGGGGTAGGAGGGCGGGATTATGGGTGGTGATGGGGTGGTGGGTGGGATTATGGGTGTTGAAGGGGTGGTGTGGCGGGATTATGGGTGGTGATGGGGTGGGGGGGCGGTATTATGGGTGGTGATGGGGTGGGTTTGGGATTATTGGTGGTGAAGGGGTGGGGGCGGGATTATGGGTGGTGATGGGGTGGAGGGATTATGGGTGGTGATGGGGTGGGGGGGCGGGATTATTGGTGGTGATGGGGTGGGGGGGTTTATTGTTGGTGAAGGGGTGGTGGGGCGGGATTATGGGTGGTGATAAGGTGGGGGGGCAGGATTATGGGTGGTGATGGGGTGGGGGGCGGGATTATGGGTGGTGATGGGGTGGGGACGGGATTATGGGTGGTGAAGGGGTGGGGGGCAGGATTATGGGTGGTGATGGGGTGGGGGTAGGGATTATGGGTGGTGATGGGGTGGGGGGAGGGATTATGGGTGGTGAAGGGGTGGGGGCAGAATTATGGGTGGTGAAGGAGTAATGGGGCGGTATTATGGGTGGTGATGGGGTGGGGGGCGGGATTATGGGGGGTGATGGGGTGGGGGGCGGTATTATGGGTGGTAAAGGAGTGGTGGGGTGGTATTATGGGTGGTGATGGGGTGGGGGGGCTGGATTATGGGTGGTGATTGGGTGGGGGGCGGGATTATTGGTGGTAATGGGGTGGTAGGGCGGTATTATGGGTGGTAATGGGGTAGGGGGCGGTATTATGGGTGGTGATGGGGTGGGGGGCGGGATTATGGGGGGTGATGGGGTGGGGGGCGGGATTATGGGGGTGATGGGGTGGGGGGTGGGATTATTGGTGGTGAAGGGGTGGGGGCTTGATTATGGGTGTTGATGGGGCGGGAGTGCGGGATTATGTGTGGTAAAGGGGTGAGGGGTGGGAATATGGGTGGTGATGGGGTAAAGGGTGGAATTATGTGTGGTGATGAAGTGGGGGGCGGGATTAAGGGTGGTGATGGGGTGGGGGGTGGGATTATGGGTGGTGATAGGGTGGGGGGGCGGGATTATGGGTGGTGATGGGGTGGGGCGAGGGATTATGGGTGGTGATGGGGTGGGGCGAGGGATTATGGGTGGTGATGGGGTGGGGGGTGGGATAATGGGTGGTGATGGGGAGGGGGGTGGGATTATTGGTGGTGAAGTGGTGGGGGGCGGGATTATGGGTGGTGATGGGGTGGAGGGGCGGGATTATGGGTGGTGAAGGGGTGGGGTGGCGGGATTATGGGTGGTGAAGGGGTGGGGGGCGGGATTATGGGTGGTGATGGGGTGGGGTGGTGGGATCATGGGTGGTGATGGGGTGAGGGGCGGGATTATGGGTGGTGATGGGGTAAGGGGCAGGATTATGGGTGGTAATGGGTTGGGGGGCGGGATTATGGGTAACGATGGGGTGGGATTATGGGTGGTGATGGGGTGGGGGGCGGGATTATGCGTGATGATGTTTTATGGGTGGTGATGGGGTGGGGGGCGGGATTATGGGTGGTGATGGGGTTGGAGGGCGGGATTATGGGTAATGATGGGGTGGGGGGTGGGATTATGGGTAATGATGGGGTGTGGGGGCAGGATTATGGGTGGTGTATGGGGTGGGTGGTGGGTTTATGGGTGGTGAAGGGGTGCGGGGGCGGGATTATGGGTGGTGATGGGGTGGGAGGGTGGGATTATGGGTGGTAAAGGGGTGAGGGAGGGATTATGGGTGGTGATGGGGTGGGGGGGCTGGATTATGGGTGGTGATGGGGTGGGAGGGCGGGATTATGGGTGGTAAAGGGGTGGGGGTGGGATTATGGGTGGTGATGGGGTGGGGGGGCTGGATTATGGGTAGTGATGGGGTGGGCGGCGGGATTATGGGTGGTGATGTTTTATGGGTGGTGATGGGGTGGGGGGCGGGATTATGGGTGGTGATGGAGTTAGAGGGCGGGATTATGGGTGGTGATGGGGTGGGGGGCGGGATTATGGGTGGTGATGGGGTGGGAGGGTGGGATTACGGGTGGTGATGGGGTGGCGGGGGCGGGATTACGGGTGGTGATGGGGTGGGAAGGTGGGATTATGGGTGGTGATGGGGTGGGGGGCAGGATTATGGGTAGTGATGGGGTGGGGGGCGGGATTATGGGTGGTGATGGGGTGGGAGGTTGGGATTATGGGTGGTGATGGGGTGGAAGGGCGGGATTATGGGTGGTGATGGGGTGGGAGTGCGGGATTATGGGTGGTTATGGGGTGGGAGGGCGGTATTATGGGTGGTGATGGGTAGGAGGGCGGGATTATGGGTGGTGATGGGGTGGTGGGTGGGATTATGGGTGGTGAAGGTGTGGTGTGGCGGGATTATGGGTGGTGATGGTGTGGGGGGGTGGTATTATGGGTGGTGATGGGGTGGGTGTGGGATTAATGGTGTTGAAGGGGTGGGGGCGGGATTATGGATGTTGATGGGGTGGGGAGAGGGATTATGGGTGGTGAAGAGGTGGTGGCGGGATTATGGGTGGTGATGGGGTGGGGGGGAGGGATTATGGGTGGTGATGGTGTGGGGGGGCGGGATTATTGGTGGTGATGGGGTGGGGGGGTTTATTGTTGGTGAAGGGGTGGTGGGGCGGGATTATGGGTGGTGATAAGGTGGGGTGCAGGATTATGGGTGGTGATGGGGTGGGGGGGCGGGATTATGGGTGGTGATGGGGTGGGGACGGGATTATGGGTGGTGAAGGGGTGCGGGGCGGGATTATGGGTGGTTATGGGGTGGGGGGGCGAGATTATGGGTGGTGAAGGAGTGGTGGGGCGGGATTATGGGTGGTGATGGGGTGGGGGGCGGGATTATGAGTGGTGATGGGGTGGCTACGGGATTATGGGTGGTGAAGGGATGGGGGGCGGGATTATGGGTGGTTATGGGGTGGGGGGGCGGGTTTATGGGTGGTGATGGGGTGGGGGGACGGGATTATGGGTGTTGAAGGGGTGGGGGGCGGGATTATGGGTGGTGATGGGGTGGGTGGGATTATGGGTGGTGATGGGGTGGGTGGGATTATGGGTGGTAATGGGGTGGGAGGGCGGGATTACGGGTGGTGATGGGGTGGGGGGAGGGATTCCGGGTGATGATGTGGAGGGGGAAGGGATTATGGGTGGTGAAGGGGTGGGGGCGGTGTTATGGGTGATGAAGGAGTGGTGGGGCGGTCTTTTGGGTGGTGATGGGGTGGGGGGCGGGATTATGGGGGGTGAAGGGGTGGGGGTGGGATTATGGGGGGTGAAGGGGTGGGGGTGGGATTATGGGTGTTGAAGGGGTGGGAGGGCGGGATTATTGGTGGTAATGGGGTGGGAGGGCGGGATTATGTGTGGTAAAGGGGTGAGGGGCGGGATTATGGGTGGTGATGGGGTAAGGGGTGGAATTATGGGTGGTGATGAAGTGGGGGGCGGGATTAGGGGGGTGATGGGGTGGGGGGCGGGATTATGGCTGGTGATGGGGTGTTGGGGGGGGCTTTATGGGTGGTGATGGGGTGGGGCGAGGGATTATGGGTGGTGATGGGGTGGAAGGGAGGGATTATGGGTGGTGAAGGGGTGGGGGCGGGATTATGGGTGGTGATGGAGTGAGAGGGCGGGATTATGGTTGGTGATGCGGTGGGGGGTGGGATTATGGGTGGTGATGGGGAGGGGGGTGGGATTATTGGTGGTGAAGTGGTGGGGGGCGGGTTTATGGGTGGTGATGGGGTGGAGGGGTGGGATTATGGGTGGTGAAGGGGTGGGGTGGTGGGATTATGGGTGGTGAAGGGGTGGGGGGCGGGATTATGGGTGGTGATGGGGTGGGGTGGTGGGATCATGGGTGGTGATGGGGTGGGGGGCGGGATTATTGGTGGTAATGGGGTGGGAGGGAGGGATTATGGGTTGTAAAGGGGTGATGGGCGGGATTATGGGTGGTGATGGGGTAAGGGACGGGATTATGGGTGGTAATGGGGTGGGGGGCGGGATTATTGGTGGCGATGGGGCGGGATTATGGGTGGTGATGGGGTGGGGGGCGGGATAATGCGTGATGATGTTTTATGGGTGGTGATGGGGGGGGCGGGATTATGGGTGGTGATGGGGTTGGAGGGCGGGATTATGGGTAATGATGGGGTGGGGGGGTGGGATTTTGGGTAATGATCGGGTGTGGGGGCGGGATTATGGGTGGTGATGGGGTGGGTGGCGGGATTATGGGTGGTGATGGGGTGGGGGGGCGGGATTATGGGTGGTGATGGGGTGGGGGGGCGGGATTATGGGTGGTGATGGGGTGGGAGGGCGGGATTATGGGTGGTAAAGGGGTGGGGGCGGGATTATGGGTGGTGATGGGGTGTGGGGGCTGGATTATGGGTGGTGATGGGGTGGGAGGGCGAGATTATGGGTGGTAAAAAGGTGGGGGCGGGATTATGGGTGGTGATGGGGTGGGGGGGCTGGATTATGGGTGGTAATGGGGTGGGCGGCGGGATTATGGGTGGTGATGTTTTATGGGTGGTGATGGGGTGGGGGGCGGGATTATGGGTGGTGATGGGGTGGGAGGGTGGGATTACGGGTGGTGATGGGGTGGCGGAGGTGGGATTACGGGTGGTGATGGGGTGGGAAGGTGGGATTATGGGTGGTGATGGGGTGGGGGGCGGGATTATGGGTAGTGATGGGGTGGGGGGCGAGATTATGGGTGGTGATGGGGCGGGGGGCGGGATTATGGCTGGTGATGGGTTGGGGGGTGGGATTGTGGGTGGTGATGGGTGGGGTGCGGGATTGTGGGTGGTGATGGGGTGGGGGGCAGGATTAAGGGTTGTGATGGGGTGGGGGTCAGGATTATGGGTGGTGATGGGATGGGGGGCGGGATTATGGGTGGTGATGGGGTGGGGGGCGGGATTATGGGTGGTGATGGGGTGGGGGGCGGGATTATGGGTGTTGATGAGGTGGGAGGGCGGGATTATGGGTGGTGATGTGGTGGGACGGCGGTATTATGGGTGGTGATGGCGTGGGAGTGCGGGATTATGGGTGGTAATGGGGTGGGGGGAGGGATTATGGGTGGTGATGGGGTGGGGGGAGGGATTATGGGTGGTGAAGGGGTGGGGGCGGAATTATGGGTGGTGAAGGAGTAATGGGGCGGTATTATGGGTGGTGATGGGGTGGGGGGCGGGATTATGGGGTGTGATGGGGTGGGGGGCGGTATTATGGGTGGTAAAGGAGTGGTGGGGCGGTATTATGGGTGGGGGGCTGGATTATGGGTGGTGATGGGGTGGGGGCGGGATTATTGGTGGTAATGAGGTGGTAGGGCGGTATTATGGGTGGTAATGGGGTGGGGGGTGGTATTATGGGTGGTGATGGGGTGGGGGGCGGGATTATGGGGGGAGATGGGGTGGGGGGCGGGATTATGGGGGTGATGGGGTGGGGGGCGGGATTATTAGTGGTGAAGGGGTGGGGGCTTGATTATGGGTGTTGATGGGGCGGGAGTGCGGGATTATGTGTGGTAAAGGGGTGAGGGGCGGGATTATGGGTGGTGATGGGGTAAGGGGTGGAATTATGGGTGGTGATGAAGTGGGGGGCGGGATTAAGGGTGGTGATGGGGTGGGGGGCGGGATTATGGCTGGTGATGGGGTGTTGGGGGGGGCTTTATGGGTGGTGATGGGGTGGGGCGAGGGATTATGGGTGGTGATGGGGTGGAAGGGAGGGATTATGGGTGGTGAAGGGGTGGGGGCGGGATTATGGGTGGTGATGGAGTGAGAGGGCGGGATTATGGTTGGTGATGCGGTGGGGGGTGGGATTATGGGTGGTGATGGGGAGGGGGGTGGGATTATTGGTGGTGAAGTGGTGGGGGGCGGGTTTATGGGTGGTGATGGGGTGGAGGGGTGGGATTATGGGTGGTGAAGGGGTGGGGTGACGGGATTATGGGTGGTGAAGGGGTGGGGGGCGGGATTATGGGTGGTGATGGGGTGGGGTGGTGGGATCATGGGTGGTGATGGGGTGGGGGGCGGGATTATTGGTGGTAATGGGGTGGGAGGGCGGGATCATGGGTTGTAAAGGGGTGAGGGGCGGGATTATGGGTGGTGATGGGGTAAGGGGCGGGATTATTGGTGGTAATGGGGTGGGGGGCGGGATTATTGGTGGCGATGGGGCGGGATTATGGGTGGTGATGGGGTGGGGGGCGGGATAATGCGTGATGATGTTTTATGGGTGGTGATGGGGTGGGGGGCGGGATTATGGGTGGTGATGGGGTTGGAGGGCGGGATTATGGGTAATGATGGGGTGGGGGGTGGGATTATGGGTAATGATCGGGTGTGGGGGCGGGATTATGGGTGGTGATGGGGTGGGTGGCGGGATTATGGGTGGTGATGGGGTGGGGTGGCGGGATTATGGGTGGTGATGGGGTGGGAGGGCGGGATTATGGGTGGTAAAGGGGTGGGGGCGGGATTATGGGTGGTGATGGGGTGTGGGGGCTGGATTATGGGTGGTGATGGGGTGGGAGGGCGAGATTATGGGTGGTAAAAAGGTGGGGGCGGGATTATGGGTGGTGATGGGGTGGGGGGGCTGGATTATGGGTGGTAATGGGGTGGGCGGCGGGATTATGGGTGGTGATGTTTTATGGGTGGTGATGGGGTGGGGGGCGGGATTATGGGTGGTGATGGGGTGGGAGGGTGGGATTACGGGTGGTGATGGGGTGGCGGGGGTGGGATTACAGGTGTTGATGGGGTGGGAAGGTGGGATTATGGGTGGTGATGGGGTGGGGGGCGGGATTATGGGTAGTGATGGGGTGGGGGGCGAGATTATGGGTGGTGATGGGGTGGGGGGCGGGATTATGGGGGGGTGAAGAGGTGGGGGGCGGGATTATGGTGGTGATGGGGTGGGGGGCGGGATTATGGGTGGTGATGGGGTGGGAGGGCTGGATTATGGGTGGTGATATGGTGGAAGGGCGGGATTATGGGTGGTGATGGGGTGGGAGTGCGGGATTATGGGTGGTTATGGGGTGGGAGGGCGGGATTATGGGTGGTGATGGGGTAGGAGGGCGGGATTATGGGTGGTGATGGGGTGGTGGGTGGGATTATGGGTGTTGAAGGGGTGGTGTGGCGGGATTATGGGTGGTGATGGGGTGGGGGGGCGGTATTATGGGTGGTGATGGGGTGGGTTTGGGATTATTGGTGGTGAAGGGGTGGGGGCGGGATTATGGATGTTGATGGGGTGGGGAGAGGGATTATGGGTGGTGAAGAGGTGGTGGCGGGATTATGGGTGGTGATGGGGTGGGGTGGAGGGATTATGGGTGGTGATGGGGTGGGGGGGCGGGATTATTGGTGGTGATGGGGTGGGGGGGTTTATTGTTGGTGAAGGGGTGGTGGGGCGGGATTATGGGTGGTGATAAGGTGGGGGGGCAGGATTATGGGTGGTGATGGGGTGGGGGGCGGGATTATGGGTGGTGATGGGGTGGGGACGGGATTATGGGTGGTGAAGGGGTGGGGGGCAGGATTATGGGTGGTGATGGGGTGGGGGGAGGGATTATGGGTGGTGATGGGGTGGGGGGAGGGATTATGGGTGGTGAAGGGGTGGGGGCGGAGTTATGGGTGGTGAAGGAGTAATGGGGCGGTATTATGGGTGGTGATGGGGTGGGGGGCGGGATTATGGGGGGTGATGGGGTGGGGGGCGGTATTATGGGTGGTAAAGGAGTGGTGGGGCGGTATTATGGGTGGTGATGGGGTGGGGGGGCTGGAATATGGGTGGTGATTGGGTGGGGGGCGGGATTATTGGTGGTAATGGGGTGGTAGGGCGGTATTATGGGTGGTAATGGGGTGGGGGGCGGTATTATGGGTGGTGATGGGGTGGGGGGCGGGATTATGGGAGGTGATGGGGTGGGGGGTGGGATTATGTGGGTGATGGGGTGGGGGGCGGGATTATGGGGGTGATGGGGTGGGGGGGCGGGATTATTGGTGGTGAAGGGGTGGGGGCTTGATTATGGGTGTTGATGGGGCGGGATTGCGGGATTATGTGTGGTAAAGGGGTGAGGGGCGGGAATATGGGTGGTGATGGGGTAAGGGGTGGAATTATGTGTGGTGATGAAGTGGGGGGCGGGATTAAGGGTGGTGATGGGGTGGGGGGCGGGATTATGGGTGGTGATGGGGTGGGGGGGCGGGATTATGGGTGGTGATGGGGTGGGGCGAGGGATTATGGGTGGTGATGGGGTGGGGCGAGGGATTATGGGTGGTGATGGGGTGGAAGGGAGGGATTATGGGTGGTGAAGGGGTGGGGGCGGGATTATGGGTGGTGATGGAGTGAGAGGGCGGGATTATGGGTGGTGATGGGGTGGGGGGTGGGATTATGGGTGGTGATGGGGAGGGGGGTGGGATTATTGGTGGTGAAGTGGTGGGGGGCGGGATTATGGGTGGTGATGGGGTGGAGGGGCGGGATTATGGGTGGTGAAGGGGTGGGGTGGCGGGATTATGGGTGGTGAAGGGGTGGGGGGCGGGATTATGGGTGGTGATGGGGTGGGGTGGTGGGATCATGGGTGGTGATGGGGTGGGGGGCGGGATTATTGGTGGTAATGGGGTGGGAGGGCGGGATTATGGGTTGTAAAGGGGTGAGGGGCAGGATTATGGGTGGTGATAGGGTAAGGGGCGGGATTATGGGTGGTAATGGGTTGGGGGGCGGGATTATGGGTAACGATGGGGCGGGATTATGGGTGGTGATGGGGTGGGGGGCGGGATTATGCGTGATGATGTTTTATGGGTGGTGATGGGGTGGGGGGCGGGATTATGGGTGGTGATGGGGTTGGAGGGCGGGATTATGGGTGTTGATGGCGTGGGAGTGCGGGATTATGGGTGGTAATGGGGTGGGGGGAGGGATTATGGGTGGTGATGGGGTGGGGGGAGGGATTATGGGTGGTGAAGGGGTGGGGGCGGAATTATGGGTGGTGAAGGAGTAATGGGGCGGTATTATGGGTGGTGATGGGGTGGGGGGCGGGATTATGGGGGGTGATGTGGTGGGGGGCGGTATTATTGGTGGTAAAGGAGTGGTGGGGCGGTATTATGGGTGGGGGGCTGGATTATGGGTGGTGATGGGGTGGGGGCGGGAATATTGGTGGTAATGGGGTGGTAGGGCGGTATTATGGGTGGTAATGGGGTGGGGGGTGGTATTATGGGTGGTGATGGGGTGGGGGGCGGGATTATGGGGGGTGATGGGGTGGGGGGCGGGATTATGGGGGTGATGGGGTGGGGGGCAGGATTATTGGTGGTGAAGGGGTGGGGGCTTGATTATGGGTGTTGATGGGGCGGGAGTGCGGGATTATGTGTGGTAAAGGGGTGAGGGGCGGGATTATGGGTGGTGATGGGGTAAGGGGTGGAATTATGGGTGGTGATGAAGTGGGGGGTGGGATTAAGGGTGGTGTTGGGGTGGGGGGCAGGATTATGGCTGGTGATGGGTTGTTGGGGGGGGCTTTATGGGTGGTGATGGGGTGGGGCGAGGGATTATGGGTGGTGATGGGGTGGAAGGGAGGGATTATGGGTGGTGAAGGGGTGGGGGCGGGATTATGGGTGGTGATGGAGTGAGAGGGCGGGATTATGGTTGGTGATGCTGTGGGGGGTGGGATTATGGGTGGTGAAGGGGCGGGGGGTGGGATTATGGGTGGTGAAGGGGTGGGGTGGCGAGATTATGGGTGGTGAAGGGGTGGGGGGCGGGATTATGGGTGGTGATGGGGTGGGGTGGTGGGATCATGGGTGGTGATGGGGTGGGGGGCGGGATTATTGGTGGTAATGGGGTGGGAGGGCGGGATTATGGGTGGTGATGGGGTGGGGGGGTTTATTGTTGGTGAAGGGGTGGTGGGGCGGGATTATGGGTGGTGATAAGGTGGGGGGGCAGGATTATGGGTGGTGATGGGGTGGGGGGCGGGATTATGGGTGGTGATGGGGTGGGGACGGGATTATGGGTGGTGAAGGGGTGGGGGGCAGGATTATGGGTGGTGATGGGGTGGGGGTAGGGATTATGGGTGGTGATGGGGTGGGGGGAGAAATTATGGGTGGTGAAGGGGTGTAGGCAGAATTATGGGTGGTGAAGGAGTAATGGGGCGGTATTATGAGTGGTGATGGGGTGGGGGGCGGGATTATGGGGGGTGATGGGGTGGGGGGCGGTATTATGGGTGGTAAAGGAGTGGTGGGGTGGTATTATGGGTGGTGATGGGGTGGGGGGGCTGGATTATGGGTGGTGATTGGGTGGGGGGCGGGATTATTGGTGGTAATGGGGTGGTAGGGCGGTATTATGGGTGGTAATGGGGTAGGGGGCGGTATTATGGGTGGTGATGGGGTGGGGGGCGGGATTATGGGGGGTGATGGGGTGGGGGGCGGGATTATGGGGGTGATGGGGTGGGGGGCGGGATTATTGGTGGTGAAGGGGTGGGGGCTTGATTATGGGTGTTGATGGGGCGGGAGTGCTGGATTATGTGTGGTAAAGGGGTGAGGGGTGGGAATATGGGTGGTGATGGGGTAAGGGGTGGAATTATGTGTGGTGATGAAGTGGGGGGCGGGATTAAGGGTGGTGATGGGGTGGGGGGTGGGATTATGGGTGGTGATGGGGTGGGGGGGCGGGATTATGGGTGGTGATGGGGTGGGGCGAGGGATTATGGGTGGTGATGGGGTGGGGCGAGGGATTATGGGTGGTGATGGGGTGGAAGGGAGGGATTATGGGTGGTGAAGGGGTGGGGGCGGGATTATGGGTGGTGATGGAGTGAGAGGGCGGGATTATGGGTGGTGATGGGGTGGGGGGTGGGATTATGGGTGGTGATGGGGAGGGGGGTGGGATTATTGGTGGTGAAGTGGTGGGGGGCGGGATTATGGGTGGTGATGGGGTGGAGGGGTGGGATTATGGGTGGTGAAGGGGTGGGGTGGCGGGATTATGGGTGGTGAAGGGGTGGGGGGCGGGATTATGGGTGGTGATCGGGTGGGGTGGTGGGATCATGGGTGGTGATGGGGTGAGGGGCGGGATTATGGGTGGTGATGGGGTAAGGGGCAGGATTATGGGTGGTAATGGGTTGGGGGGCGGGATTATGGGTGGTAATGGGTTGGGGGGCGGGATTATGGGTAACGATGGGGTGGGATTATGGGTGGTGATGGGGTGGGGGGCGGGATTATGCGTGATGATGTTTTGTGGGTGGTGATGGGGTGGGGGGCGGGATTATGGGTGGTGATGGGGTTGGAGGGCGGGATTATGGGTAATGATGGGGTGGGATTATGGGTAATGATGGGGTGTGGGGGCAGGATTATGGGTGGTGATGGGGTGGGTGGTGGGTTTATGGGTGGTGAAGGGGTGCGGGGGCGGGATTATGGGTGGTGATGGGGTGGGAGGGTGGGATTATGGGTGGTAAAGGGGTGGGGGAGGGATTATGGGTGGTGATGGGGTGGGGGGGCTGGATTATGGGTGGTGATGGGGTGGGAGGGCGGGATTATGGGGGGGTGAAAAGGTGGGGGGCGGGATTATGGTGGTGATGGGGTGGGGGGCGGGATTATGGGTGGTGATGGGGTGGAAGGTTGGGATTATGGGTGGTGATGGGGTGGAAGGGCGGGATTATGGGTGGTGATGGGGTGGGAGTGCGGGATTATGGGTGGTTATGGGGTGGGAGGGCGGTATTATGGGTGGTGATGGGTAGGAGGGCGGGATTATGGGTGGTGATGGGGTGGTGGGTGGGATTATGGGTGGTGAAGGTGTGGTGTGGCGGGATTATGGGTGGTGATGGTGTGGGGGGGTGGTATTATGGGTGGTGATGGGGTGGGTGTGGGATTAATGGTGTTGAAGGGGTGGGGGCGGGATTATGGATGTTGATGGGGTGGGGAGAGGGATTATGGGTGGTGAAGAGGTGGTGGCGGGATTATGGGTGGTGATGGGGTGGGGGGGAGGGATTATGGGTGGTGATGGTGTGGGGGGGTGGGATTATTGGTGGTGATGGGGTGGGGGGGTTTATTGTTGGTGAAGGGGTGGTGGGGCGGGATTATGGGTGGTGATAAGGTGGGGTGCAGGATTATGGGTGGTGATGGGGTGGGGGGGCGGGATTATGGGTGGTGATGGGGTGGGGACGGGATTATGGGTAGTGAAGGGGTGGGGGGCGGGATTATGGGTGGTTATGGGGTGGGGGGGCGAGATTATGGGTGTTGATGGGGTGGGAGAGTGGGATTATGGGTAGTAAAGGGGTGGTGGGTGGGATTATGGGTGGTGATGGGGTGGGGGGAGGGATTATGGGTGGTGAAGGAGTGGTGGGGCGGGATTATGGGTGGTGATGGGGTGGGGGGCGGGATTATGAGTGGTGATGGGGTGGCTACGGGATTATGGGTGGTGAAGGGATGGGGGGCGGGATTATGGGTGGTTATGGGGTGGGGGGGCGGGTTTATGGGTGGTGATGGGGTGGGGGGACGGGATTATGGGTGTTGAAGGGGTGGGGGGCGGGATTATGGGTGGTGATGGGGTGGGTGGGATTATGGGTGGTGATGGGGTGGGAGGGCGGGATTACGGGTGGTGATGGGGTGGGGGGAGGGATTCCGGTTGATGATGTGGAGGGGGAAGGGATTATGGGTGGTGAAGGGGTGGGGGCGGTGTTATGGGTGATGAAGGAGTGGTGGGGCGGTCTTTTGGGTGGTGATGGGGTGGGGGGCGGGATTATGGGGGGTGAAGGGGTGGGGGTGGGATTATGGGGGGTGAAGGGGTGGGGGTGGGATTATGGGTGTTGAAGGGGTGGGAGGGCGGGATTATTGGTGGTAATGGGGTGGGAGGGCGGGATTATGTGTGGTAAAGGGGTGAGGGGCGGGATTATGGGTGGTGATGGGGTAAGGGGTGGAATTATGGGTGGTGATGAAGTGGGGGGCGGGATTAGGGGGGTGATGGGGTGGGGGGCGGGATTATGGCTGGTGATGGGGTGTTGGGGTGGGCTTTATGGGTGGTGATGGGGTGGGGGGCGGGATTATGGGTGGTGATGGGGTGGGGGGGCGGGATTATGGGTGGTGATGGGGTGGGGCGAGGGATTATGGGTGGTGATGGGTTGGGGCGAGGGATTATGGGTGGTGATGGGGTGGAAGGGAGGGATTATGGGTGGTGAAGGGGTGGGGGCGGGATTATGGGTGGTGATGGAGTGAGAGGGCGGGATTATGGGTGGTGATGGGGTGGGGGGTGGGATTATGGGTGGTGATGGGGAGGGGGGTGGGATTATTGGTGGTGAAGTGGTGGGGGGCGGGATTATGGGTGGTGATGGGGTGGAGGGGCGGGATTATGGGTGGTGAAGGGGTGGGGTGGCGGGATTATGGGTGGTGAAGGGGTGGGGGGCAGGATTATGGGTGGTGATGGGGTGGGGTGGTGGGATCATGGGTGGTGATGGGGTGGGGGGCGGGATTATTGGTGGTAATGGGGTGGGAGGGCGGGATTATGGGTTGTAAAGGGGTGAGGGGCTTGATTATGGGTGGTGATGGGGTAAGGGGCGGGATTATGGGTGGTAATGGGTTGGGGGGCGGGATTATGGGTAACGATGGGGCGGGATTATGGGTGGTGATAGGGTGGGGTGGTGGGATCATGGGTGGTGATGGGGTGGGGGGCGGGATTATTGGTGGTAATGGGGTGGGAGGGCGGGATTATGGGTTGTAAAGGGGTGAGGGGCGGGATTATGGGTGGTGATGGGGTAAGGGGCGGGATTATGGGTGGTAATGGGTTGGGGGGCGGGATTATGGGTAACGATGGGGCGGGATTATGGGTGGTGATAGGGTGGGGTGGTGGGATCATGGGTGGTGATGGGGTGGGGGGCGGGATTATGGGTAATGATGGGGTGGGGGGTGGGATTATGGGTAATGATGGGGTGTGGGGGCAGGATTATGGGTGGTGATGGGGTGGGTGGCGGGTTTATGGGTGGTGAAGGGGTGCGGGGGTGGGATTATGGGTGGTGATGGGGTGGGAGGGTGGGATTATGGGTGGTAAAGGGGTGGGGGCGGGATTATGGGTGGTGATGGGGTGGGGGGGCTGGATTATGGGTGGTGATGGGGTGGGAGGGTGGGATTATGGGTGGTAAAGGGGTGGGGGTGGGATTATGGGTGGTGATGGGGTGGGGGGGCTGGATTATGGGTGGTGATGGGGTGGGCGGCGGGATTATGGGTGGTGATGTTTAATGGGTGGTGATGGGGTGGGGGGCGGGATTATGGGTGGTGATGGAGTGGGAGGGCGGGATTATGGGTGGTGATGGGGTGGGGGGCAGGATTATGGGTGGTGATGGGGTGGGAGGGTGGGATTACGGGTGGTGATGGGGTGGCGGGGGCGGGATTACGGGTGGTGATGGGGTGGGAAGGTGGGATTATGGGTGGTGATGGGGTGGGGGGCAGGATTATGGGTAGTGATGGGGTGGGGGGCGAAATTATGGGTGGTGATGGGGTGGGGGGCGGGATTATGGGGGGTGAAGGGGTGGGGGGCGGGATTATGGGGGGGTGAAGGGGTGGGGGGCGGGATTATGGTGGTGATGGGGTGGGGGGCGGGATTATGGGTGGTGATGGGGTGGGAGGTTGGGATTATGGGTGGTGATGGGGTGGAAGGGCGGGATTATGGGTGGTGATGGGGTGGGAGTGCGGGATTATGGGTGGTTATGGGGTGGGAGGGCGGTATTATGGGTGGTGATGGGTAGGAGGGCGGGATTATGGGTGGTGATGGGGTGGTGGGTGGGATTATGGGTGGTAAAGGGGTGGGGGGTGGGATTATGGGTGGTGATGGGGTGGGGGGTGGGATTATGGGTGGTGATGGGGTGGGGGGTGGGATTATGAATAAAGATGGGGTGGGGGGGAGGGATTATGGGTGGTGATGGGGTGGGAGTGCGGGATTATGGGTGGTTATGGGGTGGGAGCGCGGTATTATGGGTGGTGATGGGTAGGAGGGCGGGATTATGGGTGGTGATGGGGTGGTGGGTGGGATTATGGGTGGTAAAGGGGTGGGGGGTGGGATTATGGGTGGTGATGGGGTGGGGGGTGGGATTATGGGTGGTGATGGGGTTGGAGGGCGGGATTATGAATAAAGATGGGGTGGGGGGGAGGGATTATGGGTACTAATGGGGTGGGGGGGCGGGATTATGGGTGGTAATGGGGTGGGGACGGGATTATGGGTGGTGAAGGGGTGGGGGGCGAGATTATGGGTGGTGATGGGGTGGAGGGTGGGATTATGGGTGGTGATGGGGTGAGAGGGCGGGATTACGGGTGGTGATGGGGTGGCGGGGGTGGGATTACGGGTGGTGATGGGGTGGCGGGGGTGGGATTACGGGTGGTGATGGGGTGGGAAGGTGGGATTATGGGTGGTGATGGGGTTGGGGGCGGGATTATGGGTGGTGATGGGGTGGGGGGCGAGATTATGGGTGGTGATGGGGTGGGGGGCAGGATTATGGGGGGTGAAGGGGTGGGGGGCGGGATTATGGGTGGTGATGGGGTGGGGGGCGGGATTATGGGTGGTGATGGGGTGGGAGGGCGGGATTATTGGTGGTGATGGGGTGGAAGGGCGGGATTATGGGTGGTGATGGGGTGGGAGGGCGAGATTATGGGTGGTTATGGGGTGGGAAGGTGGGATTATGGGTGGTGATGGGGTGGGAGGGCGGGATTATGGGTGGTGATGGGGTGGGGGGCGGGATTATGAGTGGTGAAGGGGTGGTGTGGTGGGATTATGAGTGGTGATGGGGTAGGGGGGCGGTATTATGGGTGGTGATGGGGTGGGAGGTTGGGATTATGGGTGGTGATGGGGTGGAAGGGCGGGATTATGGGTGGTGATGGGGTGGGAGTGCGGGATTATGGGTGGTTATGGGGTGGGAGGGCGGTATTATGGGTGGTGATGGGTAGGAGGGTGGGATTATGGGTGGTGATGGGGTGGTGGGTGGGATTATGGGTGGTAAAGGGGTGGGGGGTGGGATTATGGGTGGTGATGGGGTGGGGGGTGGGATTATGGGTGGTGATGGGGTGGGGGGTGGGATTATGGGTGGTGATGGGGTTGGAGGGCGGGATTATGGGTAAAGATGGGGTGGGGGGGAGGGATTATGGGTACTAATGGGGTGGGGGGGCGGGATTATGGGTGGTAATGGGGTGGGGACGGGATTATGGGTGGTGAAGGGGTGGGGGGCGAGATTATGGGTGGTGATGGGGTGGGGGGTGGGATTATGGGTGGTGATGGGGTGAGAGGGCGTGATTACGGGTGGTGATGGGGTGGCGGGGGTGGGATTACGGGTGGTGATGGGGTGGCGGGGGTGGGATTACGGGTGGTGATGGGGTGGCGGGGGTGGGATTACGGGTGGTGATGGGGTGGGAAGGTGGGATTATGGGTGGTGATGGGGTGGGGGGCGGGATTATGGGTGGTGATGGGGTGGGGGGCGAGATTATGGGTGGTGATGGGGTGGGGGGCAGGATTATGGGGGGTGAAGGGGTGGGGGGCGGGATTATGGGTGGTGATGGGGTGGGGGGCGGGATTATGGGTGGTGATGGGGTGGGAGGGCGGGATTATTGGTGGTGATGGGGTGGAAGGGCGGGATTATGGGTGGTGATGGGGTGGGAGGGCGAGATTATGGGTGGTTATGGGGTGGGAAGGTGGGATTATGGGTGGTGATGGGGTGGGAGGGCGGGATTATGGGTGGTGATGGGGTGGGGGGCGGGATTATGAGTGGTGAAGGGGTGGTGTGGTGGGATTATGAGTGGTGATAGGGTAGGGGGGCGGTATTATGGGTGGTGATGGGGTGGGTGTGGGATTATTGGTGGTGAAGGGGTGGGGGCGTGATTATGGATGTTGATGGGGTGGGGGGAGGGATTATGGGTGATGAAGATGTGGTGGCGGGATTATGGGTGGTGATGGGGTGGGGGGGAGGGATTATGGGTGGTGATGGGGTGGAAGGGCGGGATTATGGGTGGTGATGGGGTGGGGGGGTTTATTGTTGGTGAAGGGGTGGTGGGGTTAGATTATGGGTGGTGATATGGTGGGGGGGTGGGATTATGGGTGGTGATGGGGTGGGGAGGCGGGATTATGGGTGGTGATGGGGTGGGGATGGGATTATGAGTGGTGAAGTGGTGGGGGGCGGGATTATGGGTGGTTATGGGGTGGGGGGCCGGATTATGGGTGGTGATAAGGTGGGGGGGCAGGATTATGGGTGGTGATGGGGTGTGGGGGCGGGATTATGGGTGGTGATGGGGTGGCTACGGGATTATGGGTGGTGAAGGGGTGGGGGGCGGGATTATGGGTGGTGAAGGAGTGGTGGGGCGGGATTATGGGTGGTGATAAGGTGGGGGGCAGGATTATGGGTGGTGATTTTATGGGTGGTGATGGGGTGGCTACGGGATTATGGGTGGTGAAGGGGTGGGGGGCAGGATTATGGGTGGTTATGGGGTGGGGGGGCGGGATTATGGGTGGTGATGGGGTGGGGGGATGGGATTATGGGTGGTGAAGGGGTGGGGCGGTATTATGGGTGATGAAGGAGTGGTGGGGCGGTCTTTTGGGTGGTGATGGGGTGGGGGGTGAAGGGGTGGGGGTGGGATTATGGGTGTTGAAGGGTTGGGAGGGCGGGATTATTGGTGGTAATGGGGTGGGAGGGCGGGATTATGGGTGGTAATGGGGTGGGAGGGCGGGATTATGGGTGGTAAAGGGGTGAGGGGCAGAATTATGGGTGGTGATGGGTTGGGGGGCGGGATTGTGGGTGGTGATGGGTTGGGGGGCGGGATTGTGGGTGGTGATGGGGTGGGGGGTGGGATTGTGGGTGGTGATGGGGTGGGGGAACAGGATTATGGGTGGTGATGGGGTGGGGGTCGGGATAATGGGTGGTGATGGGGTGGGGGGTGGGATTATGGGTGCTGAAGGGGCGGGGGGCGGGATTATGGGTGGTGATGGGGTGGGGGGTGGGATTATGGGTGGTGATGTGGTGGGAGGTCGGGATTATGGGTGGTGATGGGGTGGAGGGGAGGGATTATGGGTGGTGATGGGGTGGGGGGAGGGATTATGGGTGGTGAAGTAGTGGGGGCGGGATTATGGGTGGTGAAGGGGTGGGGGGAGGGATTATGGGTGGTGATGGGGTGGGGGGCGGAATTATGGGGAGTGATGAGGTGGGGGGCGGGATTATTGGTGGTGAAGGGGTGGGGGCGGGATTATGGGTGTTGATGGGGCGGGAGGGCGGGATTATGTGTGGTAAAGGGGTGGGGGGGCTGGATTATGGGTGGTGATGGGGTGGGGGGGCAGGATTATGGGTGGTGATGGGGTGGGGGGGCTGTATTATGGGTGGTGATGGGGTCGTGGCGGGATTATTTGTGGTGAAAGGGTGGGAGGGCGGGATTATGTGTGGTAAAGGGGTGAGGGACGGGATTATGGGTGGTGATGGGGTGGGGGGTGGGATTTTGGGTGGTGATGGGGTGGGGGGCAGGATTAAGGGTGGTGATGGGGTAAGGGGCGGGATTATGGGTGGTGATGTGGTAGGGCAAGGGATTGTGGGTGGTGATGGGGTAGGGCGAGGGATTATGGGTGGTGATGGGGTAGGGCGAGGGATTATGGGTGGTGAAGGAGTGGGGGGTGGGATTGTGGGTGGTGATGGGGTGGGGGGGTGGGAGTATGGGCGGTGATGGGGTGGGGGGCAGGATTATTGGTGGTGAAGGGGTGGGGAGGCGGGATTATGGGTGTTGATGGGATGGGGGGCGGGATTATGGGTGGTGATGGGGTGGGGGAGCGGGATTGTGGGGGGTGGGATTATTGGTAGTGAAGAGGTGGGGGGCGGGATTATGGGTGGTGAAGGGGTGGGGTGGCGGGATTATGGGCGGTGAAGGGGTGGGGTGGCGGGATTATGGGTGGTGAAGGGGTGGGGTGGCGGGATTATTCGTGGTGAAGGGGTGGGGTCACGGGATTATGGGTGGTTAAGGGGTGGAGGGCGGGATTATGGGTGGTGACGAGGTGGGGTGGTGGAATTATGAGTGGTGATGTGGTGGGGGGGCAGGATTGTGGGTGGTGATGGGGTGGGTGGGCGGTCTTTATGGGTGGTGAAGTAGTGGGGGCGGGATTATGGGTGGTGATGGGGTGGGGGGCGATATTATGGGTGGTGATGGGGAGGGGGGTCGTGATTATGGGTGGTGATGTGGTGGGGGGGCGGGATTATGGGTGGTGATGGGGAGGGGGGTGGGATTATTGGTGGTGAAGGGGTGGGGGGGTGGGATTATGAGTGTTGATGGGGTGGGAGGGCATGATTATGGGTGTTGATGGGGTGGGGGGGCGGGATTATGAGTGGTGATGGGGTGGAAGGGCGGGATTATGGGTGGTGATGGGGTGGAAGGGCGGGATTATGGGTGGTGATGGGGTGGGAGGGCGGGATTATGGGTGGTGATGGGGTGGGAGGGCGGGATTATGGGTGGTGATGGGGTGGGAGGGCGGGATTATGGGTGGTGATGGGGTGGGGGCGGGATTATGGGTGGTGATGGGGTTCGGGGGTGGGATTATGGGTGGTGATGGGTTGGGGGGTGGGATTATTGGTGGTGAAGGGGTGGGGGCGGAATTATGGATGTTGATGGGGTGGGGGGAGGGATTATGGGTGGTGAAGAGGTGGGGGCGGGATTATGGGTGGTGATGTGGTGGGGGGAGGGATTATGGGTGGTGAAGGGGTGGGGGGGCGGGATTATGGGTGGTGATGGGGTGGGGGGTGGGATTATTGTTGGTGAAGGGGTGGGGGCGGGATGGGTGTTGATGGGGTGGGAGAGTGGGATTATGCGTGGTAAAGGGGTGGGGGGCGGGATTATGTGTGGTAAAGGGGTGGGGGGCGGGATTATGGGTGGTGATGGGGTGGGGGAGGGAATATGGGTGGTGAAGGAGTGGTGGGGCGGGATTATGGGTGGTGATAAGGTGGGGGGCAGGATTATGGGTGGTGATGGGGT
Organism: Ranitomeya variabilis; assembly: GCF_051348905.1. Lineage (NCBI taxonomy): Eukaryota > Metazoa > Chordata > Amphibia > Anura > Dendrobatidae > Ranitomeya > Ranitomeya variabilis. Next base: position 62,169 of record NW_027508046.1, read on the forward strand.
GGGGGGGCGGGACTATGGGTGGTGATGGGGTGGGGACGGGATTATGGGTGGTGAGGGGGTGGGGGGCGGGATTATGGGTGGTGATGGGGTGGGGGGGCGGGATTATGGGTTGTGAAGGGGTGGGGGGTGGGATTATGGGTGGTGATGGAGTGAGTGGGATTATGGGTGGTGATGGGGTGGGAGGGCGGGATTACGGGTGGTGATGGGGTGGCGGGGAGGGATTACGGGTGGTGATGGGGTGGGGGGAGGGATTATGGGTGGTGAAGTGGTGGGGGCCGCATTATGGGTGATGAAGGAGTGGAGGGCGGTATTTTGGGTGCTGAAAGGGCGGGGCGGGATTATGGGTGGTGATGGGGTGGGGGGGCGGGATCATGGGTGGTGATGGGGTAGGAGGGCGGGATTATGGGTGGTGATGGGGTGGGAGGGCGGTATTATGGGTGGTGATGGGGTGGGAGGGCGGGATTATGGGTGGTGATGGGGTGGGGGGGAGGGATTATGGGTGGTGATGGGGTGGGGGAGGGATTATGGGTGGTGAAGGGGTGGGAGCGGGATTATGGGTGGTGAAGAGGTGGGGGCGGGATTATGAGTGATGAAGGAGTGGTGGGGCGGTATTATGGGTGGTGATGGGGTGGGGGGCGGTATTATGGGGGGTGATGGGGTGGGGGGTGGGACTATTGGTGGTGATGGGGTGGGGGGGATTATGGGTGTTGATGGGGTGGGAGGGCGGGATTATGTGTGGTAAAGGGGTGGGGGCGGGATTATGGGTGGTGATGGGGTGGGGGGGCTGGATTATGGGTGGTGATGGGGTGGGGGGGCTGGATTATGGGTGGTGATGGGGAGGGGGTGGGATTATTGGTGGTGAAGGGGTGGGGGGGCGGGATTATGGGTGGTGATGGGGTGGGGGGCAGGATTATGGGTGGTGATTGGGTGGGGGGGCGGGATTATGGGTGGTGAAGGGGTGGGGGGCGGGATTATAGGTGGTGATGGGGTGGGGTGGTCGGATCATGGGAGGTGATGGGGTGTGGGTTGGAATTATGGGTGGTGATGGGGTGGGGGGGCAGCGATTTATGAGTGGTGATGGGGTTGGGGGGTGGGATTATGGGTGGTGATGGGGTGGGGGCAGGATTATGGGTGGGGATGGGGTGGGGGGCGGGATTATGGGTGGTGATAGGGTGGGGGGCGGGATTATGGGTGGTGATGGGGTGGGGGGCGTAATTATGTGTGATGATGTTTTATGGGTGGTGATGGGTTGGAGGGCGGGATTATGGGTAATGATATGGTGGGGGGGGGCGGGATTATGGGTAATGATGAAGTGTGGGGGCGGGATTATGGGTGGTGATGGGGTGGGTGGCGGGTTTATGGGTGGTGATGGGGTGGGAGGGCGGGATTATGGGTGGTGATGGGGTGGGAGGGCGGGATTATGGGTGGTGATGGGGTGGGAGGGCGGGATTATGGGTGGTAAAGGGGTGGGGGCGGGATTATGGGTGGTAATGGGGTGGGGGTGGTATAATGGGTGGTGATGGGGTGGGAGGCGGGATTATGGGGGGTGATGGGGTGGGGGGCGGGATTATGGGTGTTGATGGGGCGGGAGGGCAGGATTATGTGTGGTAAAGGGGTGAGGGGCGGGATTATGGGTGGTGATGGGGTGGGGGGTGGGTTTATGGGTGGTGAATGGTGAAGGGCGGGATTATGGGTGGTGATGGGGTGGGGAGCGGTATTATGGGTGGTGATGGGGTGGGCGACGGGATTATGGGTGGTGATGTTTTATGAGTAGTGATGTTTTATGGGTGGTGATGGGGTGGGGGGGTGTTATGACCCCAATGGCAGAGGGTCTCAGAAGTAATTACCAAGTCTGCAAACACAAAAAACCAGCTCATAGGGCAGTGGTAACTGAGCTGACCGTATATCTAAACCTAGCACCACAAATAGCAGCAGCCGGTGGAATGTGCCTACGTTGGTTCTAGACGTCTCGCGCCAGCCGGAGAACTAACTAACCCTAGAAGGGAAAAGATAGACCTTTCTTGCCTCCAGAGAAAAGACCCCAAAAGTTGGATACAAGCCCCCAACAAATAATAACGGTGAGGTAAGGAGAAAAGACAAACGTAAGAATGAACTAGATATTTAGCAAAGAGAGGCCCACTGACTAATAGCAGAATATAGTAAGATGACTTATACTGTCAGCAAAAACCCTATCAAAATTCCCACGCTGGATATTCAAGAACCCCCGAACCGTCTAACGGCCCGGGGGGAGAACACCAGCCCCCTAGAGCTTCCAGCAAAATCAGGAATCACATTTAGTACAAGCTGGACAAAAAATAAAGCAATGCAAATAACCAAAAAAACAAAGAAGCAGGACTTAGCTTAATTTTGCAAGATCCAGGACCAGCAGACAGGAGCAAACAGAAGGAACTGATTACAACGATGCCAGGCACCAGACTGAGAATTCAAGAAGTTTATATAGCAACACCCCTGGACTAACGACCCAGGTGGGTGCCAAAACTGAAGAAAGACAATCCCAGAGTCATATCACTAGTGACCACAAGAGGGAGCCAAAAAAGTCTAATTCACAACAGTACCCCCCCTTTAAGGAGGGGTCACCGAACCCTCACCAAGACCACCAGGGCAATCAGGATGAGCAGCGTGAAAGGCACGAACTAAATCGCCTGCATGCACATCAGAGGCAACCACCCAGGAATTATCCTCCTGACCATAGCCCTTCCACTTGACCAGATACTGAAGCCTCCGCCTGGAGAGACGAGAATCCAAGATCTTCTCCACTACGTACTCCAACTCGCCCTCAACCAACACCGGAGCAGGAGGCTCAACAGAAGGAACCACAGGTACAACGTACCGCCGCAACAAAGACCTATGGAACACGTTGTGAATGGCAAACGACACAGGAAGATCCAAGCGAAAGGACACAGGATTAAGGATTTCCAATATCTTGTAAGGACCGATGAAGCGAGGCTTAAATTTAGGAGAGGAGACCTTCATAGGAACAAATCGAGAAGACAGCCATACCAAATCCCCAACACGAAGTCGGGGACCCACACCGCGGCGGCGGTTGGCAAAACGCTGAGCCTTCTCCTGTGACAACTTTAAGTTGTCCACCACATGATTCCAAATCTGCTGCAACCTATCCACCACAGAATCCACCCCAGGACAGTCAGAAGGCTCCACATGTCCCGAGGAAAAACGAGGATGGAAACCATAGTTGCAAAAAAATGGCGAAACCAAAGTAGCGGAACTAGCCCGATTATTAAGGGCAAACTCAGTCAATGGCAAGAAGGTCACCCAATCATCCTGATCTGCAGAAACAAAACACCTCAAATAAGCCTCCAGAGTCTGATTAGTTCGCTCCGTTTGTCCATTAGTCTGAGGATGAAAGGCAGACGAAAACGACAAATCAATGCCCATCTTAGCACAAAAGGATCGCCAGAACCTGGAAACAAACTGGGATCCTCTGTCAGACACAATATTCTCAGGAATGCCGTGTAAACGAACCACATTCTGAAAGAACAAAGGAACCAGATCGGAAGAGGAAGGCAGCTTAGGCAAAGATACCAAATGGACCATCTTGGAAAAGCGATCACATACCACCCAGATGACAGACATGCCCTGAGACACTGGAAGATCTGAAATGAAATCCATGGAAATGTGTGTCCAAGGCCTCTTTGGGACAGGCAAGGGCAAGAGCAACCCGCTGGCACGAGAACAGCAAGGCTTAGCTCGAGCACAAGTCCCACAGGACTGCACAAATGACCGCACATCCCGTGACAAGGAAGGCCACCAAAAGGACCTAGCCACCAAATCTCTGGTGCCAAAAATTCCCGGATGCCCTGCCAACACCGAGGAATGAACCTCGGAAATGACTCTGCTGGTCCACTTATCAGGAACAAACAGTCTGTCAGGTGGACAAGAGTCAGGTCTACCAGCCTGAAATCTCTGCAACACACGTCGCAAATCCGGAGAAATGGCTGACAAGATAACTCCCTCTTTAAGAATACCAACTGGTTCTGCGACTCCAGGAGAGTCCGGCACAAAGCTCCTTGAAAGAGCATCAGCCTTCACATTCTTTGAACCTGGTAAATACGAGACCACAAAGTCAAAACGGGAGAAAAACAATGACCAACGGGCCTGTCTAGGATTCAGGCGTTTAGCAGACTCGAGATACATCAGATTTTTGTGATCAGTCAAGACCACCACACGATGCTTAGCACCCTCGAGCCAATGACACCACTCCTCAAATGCCCACTTCATGGCCAACAACTCCCGATTGCCAACATCATAATTCCGCTCAGCAGGCGAAAACTTCCTAGAGAAAAAAGCACATGGTCTCATTACAGAGCAACCAGGGCCTCTCTGCGACAAAACGGCCCCTGCCCCAATCTCAGAAGCATCCACTTCAACCTGAAAGGGAAGTGAGACATCAGGCTGGCACAAAACAGGCGCCGAAGTAAACCGGCGCTTCAACTCCTGGAAAGCCTCCACGGCTGCAGGGGCCCAGTTAGCAACGTCAGAACCTTTCTTGGTCATATCCGTCAAAGGTTTAACAACGCTAGAAAAATTAGCGATAAAACGACGGTAGAAGTTAGCAAAACCCAAGAACTTCTGAAGACTCTTAACTGACATGGGTTTAGTCCAATCATGAATAGCTCGGACCTTGACTGGGTCCATCTCCACCGCAGAAGGGGAAAAAATAAAACCCAAAAAGGGAACCTTCTGTACTCCAAAGAGACACTTTGAGCCCTTAACAAACAAAGCATTCTCACGCAAAACCTGAAACACCATCCTGACCTGCTCTACATGCGAGTCCCAATCATCAGAAAAAAACAGAATATCATCCAGATAAACAATCATAAATTTATCCAGATACTTCCGGAAAATATCATGCATAAAGGACTAAAACACTGAAGGAGCATTAGAGAGCCCAAAAGGCATCACCAAGTACTCAAAATGACCTTCGGGCGTATTAAATGCAGTTTTCCATTCATCTCCTTGCTTAATGCGCACAAGGTTGTACGCACCACGAAGATCTATCTTGGTGAACCACTTGGCACCTTTAATCCGGGCAAACAAGTCCAACAACAGAGGCAAAGGATACTGAAATTTAACAGAGATTTTATTCAGAAGCCGATAGTCAATACAAGGTCTCAAAGATCCGTCCTTCTTGGCCACAAAAAAGAATCCCGCACCAAGAGGGGAAGAGGATGGACGGATATGCCCCTTCTCCAGAGATTCCTTGATATACAAACGCATTGCGGTATGCTCAGGTACAGACAGATTAAATAATCTTCCCTTAGGAAATTTACTACCTGGAATCAAATCTATAGCACAGTCACAGTCCCTATGAGGAGGAAGAGCACTGGACCTGGACTCGCTGAATACATCCTGATAATCAGACAAATACTCAGGAACTTCCGAAGGAGTAGAGGAAGCAATAGACACCGGTGGGGAATCACCATGAATTCCCTGACAGCCCCAACTTGACACAGACATTGCCTTCCAATCCAAGACTGGATTATGGGTCTGTAACCATGGCAGACCCAAAACGACCAAATCATGCATTTTATGCAGAACAAGAAAACGAATCACCTCCCGATGTTCAGGAGTCATGCACATGGTTACCTGTGTCCAAAACTGCGGTTTATTTTCCGCCAATGGCGTAGCGTCAATACCTCTAAGAGGGATAGGATTTACCAACGGCTCAAGAACAAAACCACAGCGCTTGGCAAATGACAGATCCATAAGACTCAGGGCAGCACCTGAATCCACAAACGCCATAACAGGGTAGGAGGACAATGAGCAAATTAAAGTCACAGACAAAATAAATTTAGGTTGCAAATTACCAATGGCGACAGGACTAACAACCCTTGTTGGGCGTTTAGAGCATGCTGATATAACATGTGTTGAATCACCACAGTAAAAACACAACCCATTCTGACGTCTATGATTTTTCCGTTCATTTCTAGTCTGAATTCTACCACATTGCATTAAATCAGGTGTTTGTTCAGACAACACCACCAGAGAATTATCGGCTTTGCGCTCCCGCAAACGCCGGTCAATTTGAATAGCCAGCGCCATTGAATCATTCAGACTTGTAGGAATGGGGAAACCCACCATCACATTCTTAATGGCTTCAGAAAGGCCATTTCTGAAATTTGCGGCCAGAGCACACTCATTCCACTGAGTAAGCACGGACCATTTCCGAAATTTTTGGCAATACACTTCAGCTTCATCCTGGCCCTGAGAAATAGCCAGCAAGGCTTTTTCTGCCTGAATTTCAAGATTGGGTTCCTCGTAAAGCAATCCGAGCGCCAGAAAAAACGCATCAATATTTGCCAATGCCGGATCTCCTGGCGCTAGCGAGAAGGCCCAATCCTGAGGGTCGCCCCGTAAGAAAGAGATAACAATTTTAACTTGCTGAGCTGAGTCTCCAGATGAACGGGGTCTCAGAGATAGAAACAATTTACAATTATTCCTGAAATTCCTAAACTTAAATCGGTCTCCAGTGAACAGTTCAGGAATAGGTATTTTAGGTTCAGACATTGGACTACTGGTAACAAAATCTTGTATGCCCTGCACACGAGCAGCAAGCTGATCTACACTTGTAATCAAGGTCTGGACATTCATGTCTGCAACAAGCTCAAGCCACTCAGAAGTAAAGGGGAGAAAGAAAGAGAGGAAAAAAAAAAAAAAACAACTCAGAATTTCCTTTCTTATTATCCCACTTCTGCAATGCATTAAACATTCAACTTTGGGCCTGGCATACTGTTATGACCCCAATGGCAGAGGGTCTCAGAAGTAATTACCAAGTCTGCAAACACAAAAAACCAGCTCATAGGGCAGTGGTAACTGGGCTGACCGTATATCTAAACCTAGCACCACAAATAGCAGCAGCCGGGGAACGTGCCTACGTTGGTTCTAGACGTCTCGCGCCAGCCGGAGAACTAACTAACCCTAGAAGGGAAAAGATAGACCTTTCTTGCCTCCAGAGAAAAGACCCCAAAAGTTGGATACAAGCCCCCAACAAATAATAACGGTGAGGTAAGGAGAAAAGACAAACGTAAGAATGAACTAGATATTTAGCAAAGAGAGGCCCACTGACTAATAGCAGAATATAGTAAGATGACTTATACTGTCAGCAAAAACCCTATCAAAATTCCCACGCTGGATATTCAAGAACCCCCGAACCGTCTAATGGCCTGGGGGGAGAATACCAGCCCCCTAGAGCTTCCAGCAAAATCAGGAATCACATTTAGTACAAGCTGGACAAAAAATAAAGCAATGCAAATAACCAAAAAACAAAGAAGCAGGATTTAGCTTAATTTTGCAAGATCCAGGACCAGCAGACAGGAGCAAACAGAAGGAACTGATTACAACGATGCCAGGCACCAGACTGAGAATTCAAGAAGTTTATATAGCAACACCCCTGGACTAACGACCCAGGTGGGTGCCAAAACTGAAGAAAGACAATCCCAGAGTCATATCACTAGTGACCACAAGAGGGAGCCAAAAAGTCTAATTCACAACAGGGGGGCTGGATTATGGGTGGTGGAGTGGGAGGGCGGGATTATGGGTGGTGATGTCTTATGGGTGGTGATGGGGTAGGAGGGTGGGATTATGGGTGGTGATGGGGTGGAGGGCGAGATTATGGGTGGTGATGGGGTGGGGGGAGGGATTATGGGTGGTGAAGGGGTGGGGGCAGGATTAAGGGTGGTGAAGGGGTGGGAAGGTGGGATTATGGGTAGTGATGGGGTGGGTGGCGGGATTATGGGTGGTGATGGGGTGGAGGGCGAGATTATGGGTGGTAATGGGGTGGGGGGAGGGATTATGGGTGGTGATGGGGTGGGAGGCTGGATTATGGGTGGTGATGGGGTGGGGGGTGGGATTATTGGTGGTACTGGGGTGGGAGGGCAGGATTATGGGTGGTAATGGGGTGGGAGGGCGGGATTATGGGTGGTAAAGGGGTGAGGGGCGGGATTATGGGTGGTAATGGGTTGGGGGCGGGATTGTGGGTGGTGATGGGGTGGGGGGCGGGATTGTCGGTGGTGATGGGGTGGGGGGGCAGGATTATGGGTGGTGATGGGGTGGGTGTCGGGATTATGGGTGGTGATGGGGTGGGGGGTGGGATTATGAGTGCTGAAGGGGTGGGGGGCGGGATTATGGGTGGTGATGGGGTGGGGGGCAGGATTATGGGTGGTGATGGGGTGGGAGGGCGGGAATATGGGTGGTGATGGGGTGGGAGGGCGGGATTATGGGTGGTGATGGGGTGGGGCAGGATTATGGGGGGTGATGGGGTGGGGGGCGGGATTATTGGTGGTGAAGGGGTGGGGGCGGGATTAAGGGTGTTGATGGGGCGGGAGGGCGGGATTATGTGTTGTAAAGGGGTGGGGCGGGATTATGGGTGGTGATGGGGTGGGGGGGCTGGATTATGGGTGGTGATGGGGTGGGGGGCGGGATTATTGGTGGTAATGGGGTGGGAAGGCGGTATTATGGGTGGTAATGGGGTGGGGGGTGGGATTAAGGGTGGTGATGGGGTGGGGGCGGGATTATGGGTGGTGATGGGGTGGGCGGCATCATTATGGGTGGTGATGTTTTATGGGTGGTGATGGGGTGGGGGGCGGGATTATGGGTGGTGATGAAGTGGGAGGGCGGGATTATGGGTGGTGATGGGGTGGGGGGCGGGATTATGGGTGGTGATGAGGTGGGAGGGCGGGATTATGGGTGGTGATGGGGTGAGGCGAGGGATTATGGGTGGTGATGGGGCGGGGGGAGGGATTATGGGTGGTGAAAGGGTGAAGGCGGGTTTATGGGTGGTGAAGGAGTGGGGGGGTGGGATTATGGGTGGTGATGGGGTGGGGGGGCGGGATTATGGGTGGTGATGGGGTGGGGGGCGGGTTTATTGGTGGTGAAGGGGTGGGGGGGCGGGATTATGGGTGTTGATAGGATGGGGGGCGGGATTATGGGTGGTGATGGAGTGGGGGAGTGGGATTATGGGTGGTGATGGGGTTGGGTGGCTTGATTATGGGTAGTGAAGAGGTGGGGGGCGGGATTATGGGTGGTGATGGGGTGGGAGGGCGGGATTATGGGTGGTGATGGGGTGGGAGGGCGGGATTATGGGTGGTGATGGGGTGGGAGGGCGGGATTATGGGTGGTGATGGGGTGGGGGGGAGTTATTATGGGTGGTGATGGGGTGGGGGGAGGGATTATGGGTGGTGAAGGGGTGGGAGCGGGATTATGGGTGGTGAAGAAGTGGGGGCAGGATTATGTGTGGTGAAGGAGTGGTGGGGCGGTATTATGGGTGGTGATGGGGTGGGGGGCGGGATTATGGGGGGTGATGTGGTGGGGGGCGGGATTTTTGGTGGTGAAGGGGTGGGGGCGGGATTATGGGTGTTGATGGGGCGGGAGGGCGGGATTATGTGTGGTAAAGGGGTTAGGGCGGGATTATGGGTGGTGATGGGGTGGGGGGGCTGGATTATTGGTGGTAATGGGGTGGGGGGGCTAGTTTATGGGTGGTGATGGGGTGGGGGGCGGGATTATTGGTGGTAATGGGGTGGTAGGGCGGTATTATGGGTGGTAATGGGGTGGGGGGCGGTATTATAGGTGGTGATGGGGTGGGGGCCGGGATTATGGGGGGTGATGGGGTGGGGGGCAGGATTATGGGGGGTGATGGGGTGGGGGGCAGGATTATTGGTGGTGAAGGGGTGGGGGCGGGATTATGGGTGTTGATGGGGCGGGAGGGCGTGATTATGTGTGGTAAAGGGGTGAGGGACGGGATTATGAGTGGTGATGGGGTTGGGGGTGGGATTATGGGTGGTGATGGGGTGGGGGGCGGGATTAAGGGTGGTGATGGGGTGGGGGGCGGGCTTATGGGTGGTGATGGGGTGGGCGGCATCAATATGGGTGGTGATGTTTTATGGGTGGTGATGGGGTGGGGGGCGGGATTATGGGTGGTGATGGAGTGGGAGGGCGGGATTATGGGTGGTGATGGGGTGGGAGGGCGGGATTATGGGTGGTGATGGGGTGGGGCGAGGGATTATGGGTGGTGATGTGGTGGGGGGAGGGATTATGGGTGGTGAAAGGGTGGGGGTGGGATTATGGGTTGTGAGGGAGTGGGGGGTGGTATTATGGGTGGTGATGGGGTGGGGGGCGTGATTATGGGTGGTGATGGGGTGGGGGGCGGGATTATTGGTGGTGAAGGGGTGGGGCTGCGGGATTATGGGTGTTGATGGGATGGGGGGCGGGATTATGGGTGGTGATGGGGTAGGGGAGCGGGATTATGGGTGGTGATGGGGTTGGGTGGCTTGATTATGGGTAGTGAAGAGGTGGAGGGTGGGATTATGGGTGGTGAAGGGGTGGGGTGGCGGGATTATGGGTGGTGAAGGGGTGGGGTGGTGGGATTATTCGTGGTGAAGGGGTGGGGTGGCGGAATTATGGGTGGTTAAGGGGTGGGGGGAGGGATTATGGGTGGTGATGGGGTGAGGTGGTGGGATTATGAGTGGTGATGGGGTGGGGGGGCGGGATTATGGGTGGTGATGGGGTGGGTGGGCGATCTTTATGGGTGGTGAAGTAGTGGGGGCGGGATTATGGGTGGTTATGGGGTGGGGGGCGATATTATGGGTGGTGATGGGGTGGGGGGGCGGGATTATGGGTGGTGATGGGGAGGGGGGTGTGATTATGGGTGGTGATGGGGAGGGGGCGGGATTAAGGGTGGTGATGGGGTGGGGGCAGGATTATGGGTGGTGATGGGGTGGGGGGCATCATTATGGGTGGTGATGTTTTATGGGTGGTGATGGGGTGGGGGGCGGGATTATGGGTGGTGATGGAGTGGGAGGGCGGGATTATGGGTGGTGAAGGGGTGGGGGTGGGATTATGGGTGGTGATGAGGTGGGAGGTCGGGATTATGGGTGGTGATGGGGTGGGGCGAGGGATTATGGGTGGTGATGGGGTGGGGGGAGGGATTATGGGTTGTGAAAGGGTGGGGGCGGGATTATGGGTGGTGAAGGAGTGGGGGGGTGGGATTATGGGTGGTGATGGGGTGGGAGGGCGGGATTATGGGTGGTGATGGGGTGGGAGGGCGGGATTATGGGTGGTGATGGGGTGGGAGGGCGGGATTATGGGTGGTGATGGGGTGGGAGGGCGGGATTATGGGTGGTGATGGGGTGGGGGGGAGTTATTATGGGTGGTGATGGGGTGGGGGGAGGGATTATGGGTGGTGAAGGGGTGGGAGCGGGATTATGGGTGGTGAAGAAGTGGGGGCAGGATTATGTGTGGTGAAGGAGTGGTGGGGCGGTATTATGGGTGGTGATGGGGTGGGGGGCGGGATTATGGGGGGTGATGTGGTGGGGGGCGGGATTTTTGGTGGTGAAGGGGTGGGGGCGGGATTATGGGTGTTGATGGGGCGGGAGGGCGGGATTATGTGTGGTAAAGGGGTTAGGGCGGGATTATGGGTGGTGATGGGGTGGGGGGGCTGGATTATTGGTGGTGATGGGGTGGGGGGGCTAGTTTATGGGTGGTGATGGGGTGGGGGGCGGGATTATTGGTGGTAATGGGGTGGTAGGGCGGTATTATGGGTGGTAATGGGGTGGGGGGCGGTATTATAGGTGGTGATGGGGTGGGGGCCGGGATTATGGGGGGTGATGGGGTGGGGGGCAGGATTATGGGGGGTGATGGGGTGGGGGGCAGGATTATTGGTGGTGAAGGGGTGGGGGCGGGATTATGGGTGTTGATGGGGCGGGAGGGCGTGATTATGTGTGGTAAAGGGGTGAGGGACGGGATTATGAGTGGTGATGGGGTTGGGGGTGGGATTATGGGTGGTGATGGGGTGGGGGGCGGGATTAAGGGTGGTGATGGGGTGGGGGGCGGGCTTATGGGTTGTGATGGGGTGGGCGGCATCAATATGGGTGGTGATGTTTTATGGGTGGTGATGGGGTGGGGGGCGGGATTATGGGTGGTGATGGAGTGGGAGGGCGGGATTATGGGTGGTGATGGGGTGGGAGGGCGGGATTATGGGTGGTGATGGGGTGGGGCGAGGGATTATGGGTGGTGATGTGGTGGGGGGAGGGATTATGGGTGGTGAAAGGGTGGGGGTGGGATTATGGGTTGTGAGGGAGTGGGGGGTGGTATTATGGGTGGTGATGGGGTGGGGGGCGTGATTATGGGTGGTGATGGGGTGGGGGGCGGGATTATTGGTGGTGAAGGGGTGGGGCTGCGGGATTATGGGTGTTGATGGGATGGGGGGCGGGATTATGGGTGGTGATGGGGTAGGGGAGCGGGATTATGGGTGGTGATGGGGTTGGGTGGCTTGATTATGGGTAGTGAAGAGGTGGAGGGTGGGATTATGGGTGGTGAAGGGGTGGGGTGGCGGGATTATGGGTGGTGAAGGGGTGGGGTGGTGGGATTATTCGTGGTGAAGGGGTGGGGTGGCGGAATTATGGGTGGTTAAGGGGTGGGGGGAGGGATTATGGGTGGTGATGGGGTGAGGTGGTGGGATTATGAGTGGTGATGGGGTGGGGGGGCGGGATTATGGGTGGTGATGGGGTGGGTGGGCGATCTTTATGGGTGGTGAAGTAGTGGGGGCGGGATTATGGGTGGTTATGGGGTGGGGGGCGATATTATGGGTGGTGATGGGGTGGGGGGGCGGGATTATGGGTGGTGATGGGGAGGGGGGTGTGATTATGGGTGGTGATGGGGAGGGGGCGGGATTAAGGGTGGTGATGGGGTGGGGGCAGGATTATGGGTGGTGATGGGGTGGGGGGCATCATTATGGGTGGTGATGTTTTATGGGTGGTGATGGGGTGGGGGGCGGGATTATGGGTGGTGATGGAGTGGGAGGGCGGGATTATGGGTGGTGAAGGGGTGGGGGTGGGATTATGGGTGGTGATGAGGTGGGAGGTCGGGATTATGGGTGGTGATGGGGTGGGGCGAGGGATTATGGGTGGTGATGGGGTGGGGGGAGGGATTATGGGTTGTGAAAGGGTGGGGGCGGGATTATGGGTGGTGAAGGAGTGGGGGGGTGGGATTATGGGTGGTGATGGGGTGGGGGGGCGGGATTATGGGTGGTTATGGGGTGGGGGGCAGGTTTATTGGTGGTGAAGGGGTGGGAGGGCGGGATTATGGGTGGTGATGGAGTGGGGGAGTGGGATTATGGGTGGTGATGGGGTTGGGTGGCTTGATTATGGGTAGTGAAGAGGTGGGGGGGCGGGAATTTGGGTGGTGATGGGGTGGGAGGGCGGGATTATGGGTGGTGATGGGGTGGGGGGTGGGATTATGGGTGGTGATGGGGTGGGGGGTGGGATTATGGGTGGTGATGGGGTGGGGGGCGGGAATAAGGGTGGTGATGGGGTGGGGGCGGGATTATGGGTGGTGATGGGGTGGGCGGCATCATTATGGGTGGTGATGTTTTATGGGTGGTGATGGGGTGGGGGGCGGGATTATGGGTGGTGATGAAGTGGGAGGGCGGGATTATGGGTGGTGATGGGGTGGGGGGCAGGATTATGGGTGGTGATGAGGTGGGAGGTCGGGATTATGGGTGGTGATGGGGTGGGGCGAGGGATTATGGGTGGTGATGGGGTGGGGGGAGGGATTATGGGTTGTGAAAGGGTGGGGGCGGGATTATGGGTGGTGAAGGAGTGGGGGGGTGGGATTATGGGTGGTGATGGGGTGGGGGGGCGGGATTATGGGTGGTTATGGGGTGGGGGGCAGGTTTATTGGTGGTGAAGGGGTGGGAGGGCGGGATTATGGGTGGTGATGGAGTGGGGGAGTGGGATTATGGGTGGTGATGGGGTTGGGTGGCTTGATTATGGGTAGTGAAGAGGTGGGGGGGGCGGGAATTTGGGTGGTGATGGGGTGGGAGGGCGGGATTATGGGTGGTGATGGGGTTGGAGGGCGGTATTATGGGTGGTGATGGGGTGGGAGGGCGGGATTATGGGTGGTGATGGGGTGGGAGGGCGGGATTACGGGTGGTGATGGGGTGGGGGGGAGTTATTATGGGTGGTGATGGGGTGGGGGGAGGGATTATGGGTGGTGAAGGGGTGGGAGCGGGATTATGGGTGGTGAAGAAGTGGGGGCGGGATTATGTGTGGTGAAGGAGTGGTGGGGCGGTATTATGGGTGGTGATGGGGTGGGGGGCGGGATTATGGGGGTGATGTGGTGGGGGCGGGATTTTTGGTGGTGAAGGGGTGTGGGCGGGATTATGGGTGTTGATGGGGCGGGAGGGCGGGATTATGTGTGGTAAAGGGTTTGGGGCGGGATTATGGGTGGTGATGGGGTGGGGGGGCTGGATTATTGGTGATGGGGTGGGGGGCTAGATTATGGGTGGTGATGGGGTGGGGGGCGGGATTATTGGTGGTAATGGGGTGGTAGGGCGGTATTATGGGTGGTGATGGGGTGGGGGGCGGTATTATGGGAGGTGATGGGGTGGGGGGCGGGATTATGGGGGGTGATGGGGTGGGGGGCGGGATTATGGGGGGTGATGGGGTGGGGTGGCGGGATTATTCGTGGTGAAGGGGTGGGGTGGCGGAATTATGGGTGGTTAAGGGGTGGGGGGAGGGATTATGGGGGTGATGGGGTGGGGGGCGGGATTATGGGGGGTGATGGGGTGGGGTGGCGGGATTATTCGTGGTGAAGGGGTGGGGTGGCGGAATTATGGGTGGTTAAGGGGTGGGGGGAGGGATTATGGGTGGTGATGGGGTGGGCTGGCGGGATTATGGGTGGTGAAGGGGTGGGGTGGCGGGATTATTCGTGGTGAAGGGGTGGGGTGGCGGAATTATGGGTGGTTAAGGGGTGGGGGGAGGGATTATGGGTGGTGATGGGGTGGGGTGGTGGGATTATGAGTGGTGATGGGGTTGGGGGGGCGGGATTACGGGTGGTGATGGGGTGGGTGGGCGGTCTTTATGTGTGGTGAAGTAGTGGGGGCGGGATTATGGGTGGTGAAGGGGTGGGGGGGCGGGATTATGGGTGGTGAAGGGGTGGGGGGGCGGGATTATGGGTGGTTATGGGGTGGGGGGCAATATTATGGGTGGTGATGGGGTGGGGGGTCGTGATTATGGGTGGTGATGGGGTGGGGGGGCGGGATTATGGGTGGTGATGGGGAGGGGGGTGAGATTATTGGTGGTGAAGGGGTGGGGGGCGGTATTATGGGTGGTGATGGGGTGGGGGGTGGGATTATGGGTGGTGATGGGGTGGGGGGCGGGATTAAGGTTGGTGATGGGGTGGGGGCGGGATTATGGGTGGTGATGGGGTGGGCGGCATCATTATGGGTGGTGATGTTTTATGGGTGGTGATGGGGTGGGGGGCGGGATTATGGGTGGTGATGGAGTGGGAGGGCGGGATTATGGTTGGTGATGGGGTGGGGGGCGGGATTATGGTTGGTGATGAGGTGGGAGGGCGGGATTATGGGTGGTGATGGGGTGGGGCGAGGGATTATGGGTGGTGATGGGGTGGGGGGGAGGGATTATGGGTGGTGAAAGGGTGGGGGTGGGATTATGGGTGGTGAAGGAGTGGGGGGGTGGGATTATGGGAGGTGATGGGGTGGGGGGGCGGGATTATGGGTGGTGATGGGGTGGGGGGCGGAATTATGGGTGGTGATGGGGTGGGGGGCGGGATTATGGGTGGTGATGGGGTGGGGGACGGGATTATGGGTGTTGATGGGATGGGGGCGGGATTATGGGTGGTGATGGGGTTGGGTGGCTTGATTATGGGTAGTGAAGAGGTGGGGGGGCGGGAATATGGGTGGTGATGGGGTGGGAGGGCGGGTTTAAGGGTGGTGATGGGGTGGGAGGGCGGTATTATGGGTGGTGATGGGGTGGGAGGGTGGGATTATGGGTGGTGATGGGGTGGGGGGGAGTTTTTATGGGTGGTGATGGGGTGGGAGAGGGATTATGGGTGGTGAAGAGGTGGGGGCGGGATTATGTGTGGTGAAGGAGTGGTGGGGCGGTATTATGGGTGGTGATGGGGTGGGGGCGGGATTATGGGGGGGTGATGGGGTGGGGGGCGGGATTATGGGTGGTGAAGGGGTGGGGTGGCGGGATTATTCGTGGTGAAGGGGTGGGGTGGCGGAATTATGGGTGGTTAAGGGGTGGGGGGAGGGATTATGGGTGGTGATGGGGTGGGGTGGTGGGATTATGAGTGGTGATGGGGTGGGCGGGCGGGATTACGGGTGGTGATGGGGTGGGTGGGCGGTCTTTATGGGTGGTGAAGTAGTGGGGGCGGGATTATGGGTGGTGATGGGGTGGGGGGCGGGATTATTGGTGGTGAAGGGGTGGGGGCGGGATTATGGGTGTTGATGGGGCGTGAGAATGGGATTATGTGTGGTAAAGGGGTGAAGGCGGGATTATGGGTGGTGATGGGGTGGGGGGCTGGATTATGGGTGGTGATGGGGTGGGGGGCCTGGATTATGGGTGGTGATGGGGTGGGGGGCTGGATTATGGGTGGTGATGGGGTGGGGGGCCGGATTATGGGTGGTGATGGGGTGGGGGGAGGAATTATGGGTGGTGATGGGGTGGGAGGGCGGTATTATGGGTGGTGATGGGGTGGGGGGCGGGATTATGGGGGGTGATGGGGTGGGGGGCGGGATTATGGGGGGTGATGGGGTGGGGTGGCGGGATTATTTGTGGTGAAGGGGTGGGGTGGCGGAATTATGGGTGGTTAAGGGGTGGGGGGAGGGATTATGGGTGGTGATGGGGTGGGGTGGCGGGATTATGGGTGGTGAAGGGGTGGGGTGGCGGGATTATTCTTGGTGAAGGGGTGGGGTGGCGGAATTATGGGTGGTTAAGGGGTGGGGGGAGGGATTATGGGTGGTGATGGGGTGGGGTGGTGGGATTATGAGTGGTGATGGGGTGGGGGGGCGGGATTACGGGTGGTGATGGGGTGGGTGGGCGGTCTTTATGGGTGGTGAATAGTGTTGAGCATTCCGATACCGCAAGTATCGGGTATCGGCCGATACTTGCGGTATCGGAATTCCGATACCGGTATTCCGATACTTGCCGCGTATCGGATACCGGAATCGGAAGTTCCAAGATTCAAAATTCAGAAATTCAGCCAATGAGAATGATTCCAAGTGTGGGCACATCCTGTTTAGCATGGAGGGCATGAAACTACTGGCAAGGCTGTGATTGGCTGCTGAAATGATGTCATGATGCAGTTTAAAAGTCGCTGGCGCCATTTTCCGATCACTCTGCTGTGAATTCAGTTAGTGACAGGACGCTGTTTGCTGACTGAGGGACAGTTTAGAGATAGCGATTTGCTTCTTTGTGCTTTCCAAAGGCTAATTTAGCAACCGCTGTGTTCACCTACTATTCACCTTGCTTTTGCCTTGTAGCGCTGTTTTCACAGCGATCTGCAAGGTCTGTGTGTGTGTGTGTGTGAGTGCAGCCCACTCTCTAGTCTGAGTGCAGCCACATAGGCCATCCATAGCTGGTTGTATTCAGTTCAGGGAGGGTGGTTCATTGCCTCATACTGTTCTTTTTTTTTTTTTTTTTTTTCAAGTAGTGTAGTCTGCTGCTAATTTATTCAAAAAAATCCTATTAGTGTCTTTCCACCCGTCTCCAGCTAATTTGTGGAAAAACACTACATAGGATAAAGTAGAGGAGGGTTTTTGGGCCTTGCAGCGCCGTTTACGGCTGTCTGCACGGTCTCCGTGTGACTGCAGCTCGCCCTGTAGTCTGTGAGCAGCCGTAGCCTGGTTGTCTGCAGCTCAGGGTTGTTCACTGCGTCATACCGCCAAATCAATTTTAATTTTTTTTCAAGTAGTGTAGTCTGCTGCTAATTAATTTTAAAAAATCCTATTAGTGTCTTTCCACCCGTCTCCAGCTAATTTGTGGAAAAACACTACATAGGATAAAGTAGAGGAGGGTTTTTGGGCCTTGCAGCGCCGTTTACGGCTGTCTGCACGGTCTCCGTGTGACTGCAGCTCACCCTGTAGTCTGTGAGCAGCCGTAGCCTGGTTGTCTGCAGCTCAGGGTTGTTCACTGCGTCATACCGCCAAATCAATTTTAATTTTTTTTCAAGTAGTGTAGTCTGCTGCTAATTAATTTAAAAAAATCCTATTAGTGTCTTTCCACCCGTCTCCAGCTAATTTGTGGAAAAACACTACATAGGATAAAGTAGAGGAGGGTTTTTGGGCCTTGCAGCGCCGTTTACGGCTGTCTGCACGGTCTCCGTGTGACTGCAGCTCGCCCTGTAGTCTGTGAGCAGCCGTAGCCTGGTTGTCTCCAGCTCAGGGTTGTTCACTGCGTCATACCGCCAAATCAATTTTAATTTTTTTTCAAGTAGTGTAGTCTGCTGCTAATTAATTTAAAAAAATCCTATTAGTGTCTTTCCACCCGTCTCCAGCTAATTTGTGGAAAAACACTACATAGGATAAAGTAGAGGAGGGTTTTTGGGCCTTGCAGCGCCGTTTACGTCTGTCTGCACGGTCTCTGTGTGACTGCAGCTCTATCTGTTGTCAGTTCAGCCCCCAAAAAAGAAATAAATAATAAAGTTCACCAAACACACCAGTTACACCACTTTACATTTGTGTAGGCCACATTAGCTCATATTAAACTCTAGTCCACACTTTAGAAAATTAGTGTTTCTTATACCTGTTAGGAGGAGTTGCTCAGGAATAAGCACACAAATCCGTTAGTACTTTTCTGCTTATCTTTATCAGTCAACCAAGATGAAGAAGGCAGTGAGTAAGGCACGTGGGCGTGGGCGCGGAGCAGGGAGGGGACGTGGGGATTCTGTGCCTGCTGCGGGCACCGGTGACTCATCAGCACCCACTTTCACCAGGCGTTCATGCCTGTTCATCACCAGTCGTTCATGCGCAGCTTTGTGTCAGAGCGCCGTACACCGCTGCTGCGTGAAGACCAAATTGAAGCCGTTGTCGGATG
Organism: Ranitomeya variabilis; assembly: GCF_051348905.1. Lineage (NCBI taxonomy): Eukaryota > Metazoa > Chordata > Amphibia > Anura > Dendrobatidae > Ranitomeya > Ranitomeya variabilis. Next base: position 81,044 of record NW_027508046.1, read on the forward strand.
GATGGCAGCTAATGCATCAACTTCCATTAGTGCCACATCCTCTCAGACACAGAGCACTGGAGAGCAGCCATCTGTCTCTTCACCACCTGCCAAATTGCCCAGGCAGACAGAGAGCCCAGGACAGGAGCCGTCTCTACTTCTGTTCTCTGAATCTCTTGGCTTGGAAACAGGGGGCCAGCCAAGCAGCATTGGAGAAATGGAAGAAGAGGCAGGGTGCAGTGATGCCCAACAGCTTTTTCTGTCTTCCTCTGAAGAGGCGGGTGGGCCAGTGGCTCCGGTCACCACATCGCAGGCCGCATCAGCTGATGATGACACTCAGGTGCCACTTACTGGTGCGTGCTCTGCTGCTGAGACTACCCAGGAGGAGCAGTTGGGGGCAGAGGGTAGTGTAGATGATGAGGTCCTCGACCCATCTTGGCGTGAGGGACAGGAAGGTGGTGGGAGCAGCTCTGAGGAAGAGATTCCCCGTACGGCCCAAAGAGGGAGAGGGAGGGGGAAGACTGCGGATCCTGCAGCCTCCGCTTTGGCACCCGTTAGGAGCATGTCTCTTCCAAAAGCCAAAAAGGGCGCTCCCAAGACTTGCAGTGCCTGGTCCTTTTTTGACACAGTTGCAGATGACATTTGCTATGTCAGATGCAACGTGTGTCATCACAAAGTCAAAAGAGGTCGAAATGTCAGCAGCCTCAATACCTCCAACATGTGGAAACATGTGCGCACCAGGCACCCGGCGTTGTTAGAAAAACACACTGAAGAGGTAGGCCAACCAACAGCGGCAGCTACCACCTCTTCAGCTCGTGTTGCCTCTTCCTCTAGCTCACACGCAGCTGGTTCGGCTTCCTCCCAGGATCGCCGTGGAAGAACCTCTGGCCCTGTTGTCCAGAGACCCGCTGTAATTCCACCCGCAGCACCACTTTCCCAGTCATCCACACACTCCCAGCCCAGTCTACAGCCATCGGTAGTACAGGCATGGGAAAAAAGGCGGCCTTTCTCGTCAAACCACCCACGAGCACAGGCTCTGACTGCAGGCATTGCCAAACTTCTGTCACTGGAAATGCTGTCATTCAGGCTGGTGGAGACTGACAGCTTCCGTGACTTGATGTCATTGGCAGTCCCACAGTACAATGTGCCCAGCCGCTTTTACTTCAGCAGGCAAGCCGTCCCTGCCCTGCACAAGCATGTGGAGGGACACATAAAACACGCGCTACTGAACGCCGTCAGTAGCAAGGTCCATCTCACCACCGATGCGTGGACCAGTCAACATGGACAGGGGCGATACCTTTCCCTCACTGCCCATTGGGTTAATGTCATTGAGCCGGGTACAGACCGTGCGAGTGGCGCAGGACGTGTCCTGCCCACTCCAAGGATTGCAGGAATCCATTCTGTACGCATTGACTCCTCCTCTTACACCAGTTCCTCAGAATCATCGCTGCAGGAGCCGTCACAGTCCACCTCCACATGGACCCGTGATGAACGTGTACCTGTTACGACCGACATGAGCACAGCCGTGGCCAAACGTCAACAGGCCGTGTTGAAATTAATTTTTTTGGGGAATCGTAGCCACACAGCGCAGGAGCTCTGGAATGCCATCAAGCAGGAGAGCGATGTGTGGTTTGTGCCAGCGAATCTCCAGCCAGGCATGGTAGTGTGTGATAATGGCCGAAATCTGGTGGCAGCTCTGGGCCTCGGCAACCTCACTCACATCCCATGTCAGGCACATGTGCTCAATTTGGTCATGCAGAGCTTTTTGAGGGACTATCCGGATCTTGATGCACTGCTGCACAAGGTCCGCCTAGAGTGTGCTCACTTGCGGCGTTCCAGCACGGCAAAAGCGCGCATTGCGGCTCTGCAGCGCCGACACCGCCTGCCGGAACATCGCATCATATGTGACCTACCTACCAGGTGGAATTCCACGTTACATATGTTGGAGCGGTTGTGTGAGCAGCAGCAAGCTGTAATGGAGTACCAGCTGCTTCAGGCGCAAAGAAGTCGCACTCAGCGCCGTACAGACTTCACAACCACAGAGTGGGCCACTATGAATGACGTCTGCCAGGTTTTGCGTCCCTTTGATTATTCCACGCGGATGGCGAGTGCAGATGATGCACTAGTCAGCATGACTGTCCCCCTTATCTGCCTGCTTGAAAAATCACTGCAAGCGCTAAGGGATGATGTTGTGGAAGAGGTGGAGGATGAGGATTCACCATTTCCATCATCTTCTGGACAGTCAGCGCCACGTGGTTCCTCACAAACGCTTAGGCAGGGGACAGTTTGTGAGGAGGATGAGGAGGAGTCAATGGAGGAGGAAGACGTCCGTCCAGAGGAGGGAGTTACCGAATTGTCCAGTACTCAGTGTGTACAGCGAGGGTGGGGTGATGACGAGCGGGCAGAGATCACGCCTCCAGCAGGGGACAGCGTTTCTTGGGCAGTTGGCAGTCTGCAGCACATGGTGGATTACATGCTGCAGTGCCTGAGAAACGACCGCCGCATCGCCCACATTCTCAACATGTCTGATTATTGGGTGTTCACCCTCCTCGATCCTCGCTACCGGGACAACGTAGAAAGCCTCATCACACCGTTGAACCGTGAGCGAAAAATGCGGGAGTACCAAGACACACTGGTCAATTCCATCATCTTCTCCATTCCAACTGAGAGAAGTGCTGCTAGTGCATTCCAAAGCAGCTCAGTGCGTCCAGGCAGTGGTGGAGGCTCTGCACAAAGAGGGAGCAGAAGCAGTGCCTCTGCCCAAGGCAAGACCAGTATGGCCCAACTGTGGCACAGTTTTCTGTGCCCCCCACAAAAGTCTACACCATCACAGACGGCTCCAGTCAGCAGGAGGCAACGGTTCCGTCAGATGGTGACAGACTACATGTCTTGCCCTCTTGCTGTACTCCCAGACGGCTCTTCCCCTTTCAAGTTTTGGGTCTCAAAGCTGGATACATGGCCAGAGCTAAGCCAGTATGCATTGGAGGTGCTGTCTTGCCCTGCGGCCAGTGTATTATCGGAACGTGTCTTTAGTGCTGCAGGTGGTGTACTAACTGACCGTCGCATGCGACTATCCTCCGATAACGTTGACCGGCTTACTTTCCTGAAAATGAACAAGGCCTGGATCTCGCAGGAATTTGCCACTCCTCCTCCTGATTAAATAATTAGGTCACTGTATACGTTATCCAGGTCTCCTGTTGTGTTCATCTTTCTACCACCTGAACTTAAATTCCTGTGCTCCAACACCGCCAGTTGAGGCTCAGAAGTGCCGTCTGCACAGTCAAAACATACGACCCAGTGTTATTGGGTTTCAGTAACGTCAGCTGATCCCCAGCTGTGTAGCCGGCAATGTGTCATGCGACCGCCACGCTGACACAACAACTGAAATGTAAGGGAATCTGTCCCCCCCCCCCAAGGCGTTTGTTACTGAAAGAGCCACCTTGTGCAGCAGTAATGCTGCACAAGGAAAAGGTAGCTATTTTTGTTTAGCTCCTTGCACACGCAGAACTTAACACTTATAAAATGTGTCCCCTGCAACCGTAAAACCGTCCCGGAGGTGGGACTTTCCTTCGTAATGTGACGCAGCACAGCCGTCATTCCTACCCCCCCGGCGCCGCGCACCGGCTCCTCAGCGTTGTTTTATTCCGTCCCGGAGCCTGCGCTGTTATGTTATCCCGTGGCCAGGCACACTTAGCGCTGCCCGTCTTCTGGCATCATTTGGTGTCAGGATGGCTGCGCCTGTGCGGCCGCGCTGGCAGAGAGCCTGCCTCGCAGTGTCTTCTGATTTAATCCCACTGGGGGCCTGGGATCCATGGACATGCGCAGTGCATATCTGAACCTCCACCTCTCACTCATTTCCCTATGGCTTCTTCAGACTGTTCGGTGTCAGCTGGTCCCTAATAGCATGCCACGGCCGTGACACCGCACAGTCTTAAGAAGCCGTAGGGAGGGGAGTGAGAGGCGAGGATATGCACTGCGCATGTCCATGGATCCCAGGCCCCCAGTGGGATTAAATCAGAAGACACTGCGAGGCGGGCTCTCTGCCAGCGCGGCCGCACAGGCGCAGCCAGCCTGACACCAAATGATGTCAGAAGATGGGCAGCGCTAAGTGTGCCTGGCCACGGGATAACATAACAGCGCAGGCTCCGGGACGGAATAAAACAACGCTGAGGAGCCGGTGCGCGGCGCCGGGGGGGTAGGAATGACGGCTGTGCTGCGTCACATTACGAAGGAAAGTCCCACCTCCGGGACGGTTTTACGGTTGCAGGGGACACATTTTATAAGTGTTTAGTTCTGCGTGTGCAAGGAGCATGATGAAAAGAGCCACCTTTTCCTTTTGCATCTTTTGTGCTGCACAAGCTGGCTCTTTCAGCTACAAACGCCTTGGGGGGGGTTAAAGGTTCCCTTTCGACTTTCTCAGGCTTCGGCCTACATTGTGTTCCTCTGCTTTTCCACCTGTCCCTGGGCTCCAACACCGCCAGTTGCCGTCCAGAAGTGCTGTACGCACAGTCAACAGTCCCTCCTCTGTTATTGGGGTTCAGTAACGTCAGCTGTTCCCCTGCTGTGTGTGTGGCAATCCCTCCTACCTCCTCCAACCTCCTCCAACCTCCTCCTCCTCCACCTGTCCCTGGGCTCCAACACCGCCAGTTGCCGTCCAGAAGTGCTGTACGCACAGTCAACAGTCCCTCCTCTGTTATTGGGGTTCAGTAACGTCAGCTGTTCCCCTGCTGTGTGTGTGGCAATCCCTCCTACCTCCTCCAACCTCCTCCTCCTCCTCCTGCACCTGTCCCTGGGCTCCAACACCGCCAGTTGCCGTCCAGAAGTGCTGTACGCACAGTCAACAGTCCCTCCTCTGTTATTGGGGTTCAGTAACGTCAATTGTTCCCCTGCTGTGTGTGTGGCAATCCCTCCTACCTCCTCCAACCTCCTCCAACCTCCTCCTCCTGCACCTGTCCCTGGGCTCCAACACCGCCAGTTGCCGTCCAGAAGTGCTGTACGCACAGTCAACAGTCCCTCCTCTGTTATTCGGGTTCAGTAACGTCAGCTGTTCCCCTGCTGTATGTGTGGCAATCCCTCCTACCTCCTCCAACCTCCTCCAACCTCCTCCTCCTCCACCTGTCCCTGGGCTCCAACACCGCCAGTTGCCGTCCAGAAGTGCTGTACGCACAGTCAACAGTCCCTCCTCTGTTATTGAGGTTCAGTAACGTCAGCTGTTCCCCTGCTGTGTGTGTGGCAATCCCTCCTACCTCCTCCAACCTCCTCCAACCTCCTCCTCCTCCACCTGTCCCTGGGCTCCAACACCGCCAGTTGCCGTCCAGAAGTGCTGTACGCACAGTCAACAGTCCCTCCTCTGTTATTGGGGTTCAGTAACGTCAGCTGTTCCCCTGCTGTGTGTGTGGCAATCCCTCCTACCTCCTCCAACCTCCTCCTCCTCCTCCTGCACCTGTCCCTGGGCTCCAACACCGCCAGTTGCCGTCCAGAAGTGCTGTACGCACAGTCAACAGTCGCTCCTCTGTTATTGGGGTTCAGTAACGTCAGCTGTTCCCCTGCTGTGTGTGTGGCAATCCCTCCTACCTCCTCCTACCTCCTCCTCCTCCACCTGTCCCTGGGCTCCAACACCGCCAGTTGCCGTCCAGAAGTGCTGTACGCACAGTCAACAGTCCCTCCTCTGTTATTGGGGTTCAGTAACGTCAGCTGTTCCCCTGCTGTGTGTGTGGCAATC